>NC_056741.1:509977674-510057347 GCF_019279795.1 Protopterus annectens | reverse complement strand
TACCCCATTGTTTTGGGGACCAATGGAAAACAATAATGTGTTGTGACATATCAAGCCAGATTTGCAATTTGAATTGGCATAGGACTCCACCAGACATCAGTAACATATATCAGATGAGGAGAGGTGGAGTTCTTGTTTATTAATTTGGTATGGGGCATTTGATAGGTATATTATGCTACCCAATGCCCAATTCCTTTTAGATTTTGGAATCCCAAGGAATGTTCCATGGGTATTGTGAGGGCCAAAAGTATGGCTAGGTAAGTGTGAATGGGGGGCTGCTTCAGTCAAAAGGTGTTTTTGTAGAGGGATGCCAGATCAGAGGAACTCTGCTGTGCACTAGATACGATAGCTATGGCTCTGGTGAAGGCCATCATTTCTTATGATGGGATGGAGAATCATTTGGGAAATGATAGTGAAATGGAATGGAGTTAATACTTTTTGAGTATGATGAAGTAGTTATTTTGCTTTAATTGAGCAAATAATATTCCGAATATACTAAGGGAAATACCATACATCACTGATCAAACACTAAAACATCATCATGTCAGAAGTACAATAATAAGAAAAATGCACACCCTTAATGAGTAATGCTGCCAAGTAACACAATAGTAAAATACAACAACACAATGTATGCATTTTGCTTTGGATTTTATTTTTTAATATGTGAATCATTTCAGTGGTTGTGGTGGTAGTGTTGACTAAAAGATCAAAGTTATTTATTAAACCAAAAGCATTCCAATTACAGCATGCCTTGCAAGGATAGAAAAGATCTGCAGGCGTCCGTACATATTCCATTGTGTATAAAACAAAAGATTCAGTGGATTACTAATGTACTTCTCACTAAGTAACATAACTATTTCATAAGATGCAAGTGAAAACTTACTTTTCAGTTTCATAGGTGCATACCTATTGCTACTGAAAGACAGCAAATATACCAGGGAATATACACTAACAAGCATTCTATGATCCTGTCGAACAAACTTTGTTATCAACAAACTTTATTTAGTTTATCAGTGCACATCACTAATGCTTCATTAAATAGGTTTGTCAAAATGTGGGAAGAGACCTTTTCACCACTACTAGTCAATGCATAACATGTCCTGTCAGAAAACCTGTTTACCATTAACCGGCAAGATTTGTTAACATCATATGATATAGTACTTACCATCTGTCTTTGTGAAAACTTACATAACTGTTCTAGTGACACTGGTAAGAATAAAGTCTTGCCTATAGCTCAGATGAACTAATTAGTAACAGGAAAGGATGGGCATGTTCATCTCAGGGGAAGGAGAGGGAGTATAGCTGATCACATACTACCAAAATCCCTTGCAAGAGAGGCAGCAATGCAAATACATGGTTTAGAGGAGTGAGTTAGACTCACCAAGCCACTGTCTGATGTTAGACTTCAACAAGGCTATGCAGAAGCACGCACTCCCATTGGAAAGGTATTGTTGGCCTCTGCAGTGATGCAGACTGCATGGATCTCCACACTGGTACAGGGATAGGCCACACAAAAAATAAATCCTTCATCACTGGAAGCCCAGTAATTACCTAAAAAAATCCTCATGGTTGACTGAATGGCATCCCTCTTGAGACAGCTATTAAACTGATTTTTGAAGAAATTCCTTGGTGAAGAAATAATTGACTATGTCTGATTTGTGAAAGCCTTGACTGTTGGCAGATATTGGGGGCAAAAATCATGCGGATTAAAAAAAAAAAATGTACAGCCTTCCATATGTCTTCTGGCAAACTGACTTATGATAGAAAGAAAAAGCCCATAAAGCTTGGTCTAATTATTTTAAATTACAGGACTGACAGTAAACAATAATGCAGACTGTAAAAGTGCTAGCATTCATAAACAACTCTGTCACCTGACATGAGCCATTTTTTTATTTCTTGTTTCTGTCTTATTTTGGTGCTTTTATCTACACATACACACACACACACACACACATACACACACACACACGCACACACACACACACACACACACACACACACACACACACACACACACACACACACGCACACACACACACACACACACACACACATCTAAACACAAACAAATCCAAACATGCATGTATAGATATTATCCATTTTTTTATCATTCTGCTTGGACACCAATTTATAGACCTTAGAAAATCTTTAAAATGAGAGAATATAAATAAAGAAACACACTCTTGTACTGTTGGCGGAAATTTGGGTTACAAATCCCATAGACAATACCATTTAGGCAGCTGTTGAAGTAGGCCATAAAGAAACCTACCACAAAGAGTTCGTCAGATAATATCGGTGCCTTTCCTATTGGACTAAAAGCTAAAATCAGAGAAGGAATGCTGTATGGACCCCAACAGATGGCAAATAGCACAAAAGCTGCAAACATTGTCAAAAAATGTCGCACTTCATTGGATTTTAACTTCTGTTTGCTCTTGTGTCGGACACGGTACTTAACCTGAATTACTAGAATCCAAATCCTTGTGTAACAAAAGATTACAATTGTCAGTGGTATTATAAAATGCAGGACTGTCAGAACACTGGTTAAAAATGGATTTGCTGTGAATATAAATGTACAGGAATACACACGAGGGTCGTACTGCAATGCTCCGACTAAAATCATTGGTAAAACCAATGCAATACTCAGAGCCCATGTCAAGATGACCAAATAGTAAGTATTTTTCATGCTGTAGAGTTTATCATATACTTGGCTATGGCAGATACAGCAGTACCGATTGATTGCAATAGCCATAATGTTATAGATGGAGCCGATGAAACTCAGTCCCTGGATAATTGCAGCAAGCTGGCATTGTAACATTCCCATTGTCCATTGTTTTTGTAAAAGTGCAACAACAAGCAGTGGGTAAGGATGTAGTGCTACCATCAGGTCTGCTACTGCTAAGCTGATAACAAAGATATTACCTGAAAGGGAAAATAAACGTAAGTTAAACATTTAAATTTAAATCATAATCATATAATAAACTGCATTGTGATGTTTTACTGAGTCATTAGTAATGGTTAATTGTATAATGCAATATGTTTATTTAATGAACTATTCTAAAAACAAAACTTATTTAATGTATTAGGCATGCATTTTGTAGGTACCTAAATTACAGCTTTGTAGGTTTATATAATTTTTTTCACAAATGCACTCTTGAGGAATGAATTAAGAGACTGTGGTGTATATGGAATAATGTTTTTTAGACTATGCACTTAATAATGCAGTAAGTGTACAAATAGTAATCTATAGATAATATCTAAAAAAGGATTGATTTGTATTACAACATCTACAGAATGTTAGATGTTGTGAATGTTAGATGTTGCTCTGATTTTAATACTGTATTTGAAATGTGATGATATTACAAATTAAAATATGACCTATTGTCTGCATATGCAATGTTGATAAGGCCAACACACACTTCTTGAGTTCTAATCACAGTAAAAACAACAAGAAGTTGAAGTAGTTTGCCCTTTGTTAACCAAGGCACAAAACTATTTAAGAACAGTCTGGACCTCCTCACCCCCATACTTTTAGTCTATCCATTTTGCAGTATTATTTGTAACAAACTAAAGCAAATAAGTAAAATATTGACTTTCTCTAAACTACTATATTTTCTCATATGATTTTTCATAGGTATTCCATTACTTTCAGGATACAAAGTGGATCATTTCATAGCACATGAGATACCACTTCCCTTAAAAGTGGAACAATGCTAGGTGGCCAATGCTGCCTGAGACAATAAAAATCAGTCATCTGTCCTCTTTTGCTCCATCTGACACTGATTATGCATGGTAGCCTTTGCAGCTAGCAATTTTAATGTATACAAGCAACATGATTGTTATATGAACATGCACATGCAAAACTGAGGATTAGGGAGTGTGTTATTTTTGGCTTCTTTCACTGAAAAGGAATGATAGCTAAAATACTGAGTTCCTCAGATTCCTGAACAACAACAAACCATTCAGTGAAGCTTTGATGTTGACAGTTGTGTTTCTGAGTGTCTTCAGTTGTAGGGGTTTATAAAGTACTACTATAGAAGAGTGATAGCTGCAGACATTCTACGACTGACTTTTACTACATTTCATATAATGATATTTTAAACACAGCCATTTAAAATACACAATACTATTGTAAAGTAAACATTTTGAATACTGAAGACATTTGTAAGGCTTCAGTGATGTTATCTGAATAACTACCTTCCCAAACCTCAGTTATTTTCATTTATATTTTAGTAATTATTGCACTAAATAGGCTACAAGCATGTTAAGGTTTGTAGTACTCTACTCCATGTGTAAATTTAGTATTAAACCATTTAATGGACATCAACCGAAAATTATGCATATGATGTTTACTTTTGGGGTAGAATTTCATGCTCTCTAATATCAAAAACTTAAATGAAAATATCCAAAACAATTACTTCTAGACTTGTGGCAATGTTGCAGTAGTTAGAAGACACGTTTCCTTGTCATGACTATAATTTTAAAATAATTTTAGTGGAAAGTGTTTGGTAATTAAAGCGGTATTGAAGATATATATTTGATGACAATTCCTGATTAAAAACAGAAAAAAGATGACAAGAATTCAGTGAGAGTTGCGGAAGTTGTTTACTAAATAGATCATATTATGAGTGATGAACAAGTGATGCGGTTCATGAAGGCCAGCCAGGGGATGCACAGTAGGAGTAGTCATTGATGTTCTGTCCATTAAGTTAAAGAAAGCTTCAAAGTCAGATCAGATTTAAGGTTTTGTGTATTCACTGGAAACAATTACATCTATTCATGTATAAATAACCCAGACACTGAAAAATATATGCAAGTGAATAAAATCACAGAACAGAGAGGGGTAGGTATCAGAAATCAGAGAATCATCAAAGTTTTCTGTCTTACATAGGTTGAAAATGTTTAGAAAATCAATAGAAAATTACTATTTAGTGACAGTTAAAGCAAGTATGATGCAGAAACAGAAAGCAGCATGAGTTATGGCAATAGGAGAAAGGTGATCTCAAGACAGATATCATATATTTGATTTTACTAATAAACTAAATTGTAAGGACTGCTGTTTAATAAATGTCTAACCTGCAGTATCATATACAAATGTATATTAAATTATAGCTGAGTCTGTATTAATTTATGAGTATTAAATCAAGGAGTTGTGCAGCAGTGCAAATTCACTGTAAGAAATTTGACTAGAAGATGTCATGACAGGACATTAGAAATATCAAAAGCAGCACATGTGCACATTACTAATGATTTTTTTATGGGAAATATATATATATATATATATATATATATATATATATATATATATATATATATATATATATATATATATATATATACACACACACACACACACACGCACACACACACACACACACACACACACACACACATACACACACACACACATACACACACCTATCTAAATATATACATAATGCTGTATCAAACCGAAGGGCATGTAGAAGACAAGTCATCAGGAGCTCCCATTTTCTCTAAAAGTTACCAAAAATAAGCATTTCAGACCATGATGCCGATTTCTATCAAAAGAATTAAAAGGCGAGAGGCGGAGCCTAGATGGCACTCTGAAAGCAACAGTTTTTAGAGCACCTTAAAACTAATTTAAATAACAGGAAATTATTATTTTTCACTTTGGGAAAAACAGTTAATTATTGCTCCGTAGTATTTTTATTACTAGCATTTCAATTTTGGAATATTTTCTTCAAGAATTTCCTGTCAGAAATCTCTGGAGTTTTTAAAGCTGATTTGGGAAGATGAGTGGCTCAAAGAACTCACATGCAGAATCTACTCTGAGGAAAAAAATTCAATTGATATCTCCAACTTTACAAGAACTATCTATTAAAATGGACAGTTTTAAAGACAACTCAGAAAACCTGAGAGAAAGTTGTCATACTCAAACTGAAACTTTTAAAGAACTTCTCCAGCAGCAGCAATCAAAATATTAAACGTTGAAGAGTCCTTCTTTGATATAGATGGAAGGCTCAAACAGGAGGAAACCCAAGGTAATTTTCTTCAGCAACATAATAAATGGCTTATTAACAAACTGGATGATATGGAAAATAGAGAAAGGAGGACTAATGTGAGAATCTTTGGTTTACTGGACAAATCTGAAGGAGATGACATAATTTCTTTCCTTAATTCATGGTTACCTGGCATCCTAGAACTGAAAGAAGGTTTCTCTTATGGTATAGAGAGAGCCCATTGAGCCATTGAAAAACCCATTCCTATATCTTCAACATCCTCATCCAATCGTGGTTAAATTTCTCTCTTATCTAGATGAAGAGCTTGTTCTGCAATGTGCTTGGAGAAAGTCCCCTCTGAAGTATAAGCAAAATATAATTAGATTTGACAATGACTTTTCCTCCAGAGTCTTAGAAATGAGAAAGAAAGCCTGACCACTGGTAAAGTTACTCAAACAAAATAAAATAGAAGCACAACTAGCATACCATGCAAAAATAAGGATTTTCACTTCAAATGAAACAAGGACATTTAATGACATTGAAGAAGCAATAACTTTCATAAAGAGCAATAATTTGGTCACAGTTCCAGAAGAAATGGACTGGTCTCTTACTACAATATTAAAAAGATCCCCTGAAAAAAATAATTGGATTGATGTAAAGAAAAACAAGCAAAGAACTGACTCAAAAAGTATTCATTCTACTGCTTCTCTCAAAGAATCAACTAAAACTAAAAATTCAGGCTAAAGGTAACAAATATGTATCTGTCTACTTATATTTCAAGCTACTCACAAAATATCTGTCAGTAATATGAATACTCCATGCACATACAATAGACTTAATGATTGCTTTATTGTGTGATGGTGAAGTATAAAAATGAGGATTGGGGAGGAGATATTTAATATTAATGTAACGTACTACAAATGCTGACTGTACAAAAGTGTTTAAATCTAATAGGCAAGGATCGTTACTGGCATGCAAGTTTTAAATATGTTTGACTCATTTGAATCATTTGCAATGAAACATGGATTAATTCAATCTAAATAATGAATAGATCCTGTTGAATTATTTGTCAAATATTGTTATAGATTTCACTTAAAGGTTCTGCTTCTCACAAAAAAGTTAAAAGAAGCTTTTGTTACACGAGACACGTAAGGAAGCTTCACTACTTAGTCTGCGAGCTCCCTTAGTGTACTATGTGCACTATCGTAAAGGCAGAATGCTCATTTGATAAAGTAAAGTGCCAAAACACAATAAACACAACACAATATATCAATGTTAAGTCATTATACTTTCTAATTTAAAATACGTATTAGGAACACAGTTTTAAGTCATCACGACTTGTTTGTTTGAACATCTACCTTCCATCTTAAAGATATGCGATGAAACCCCTTTAATACAAGTGTTGTATTAGCAAATCCTTTCTTTGTTTAGTTGTCAAATAATTTTATAGCCAGTGAAAAACAAACATAAAGTACTGAAGTCCGGATTATCTTACTACCGAAAATGATGTTGACACAATCACACGATTCTAGTGTGCAATCACATTACGCTTCCTTATGGCCTTAAAGCAACAGTACTTCTGTAAATTGGATTACTACTTAATATATATACTGTATGAAAGAAGGGATGGAAAAAAGGTGTTACGAGGCATGAATATATTATAGCTTATTGTTATATATTATAAAACCAAAATAAAAGAATACATTTATACAGATAAATTGGAATATTCAACATTAGACCCATGGTTGGATACTTTGAAGTTCTCCTTGAATCTGCATTATTTAATTAATAAATAAATAAAGAAGAGAAATGACTTAAGAAGTATGCATGTCACCATATTCAACGAAGTATCAAAGGAAGTTTTGGTATACTTAGAAACAGTTACTTGACTAGATGAGGAAAGAATATGTAAGACATAATCTGATACTGCGTCTTTACAAGCTTGCAATAAGACAAATCTCATATTTATTGTATTGAACTATAGCTTATTATAATAGACATAGAGCGCAAACAGTGAATAGCTTGCAAATTGCTATTATTTCAGACAAGCACGTCTAACCTACAAGAATACATTATTAATGGATTTTTTTCTGCTGAAAAATGAATGGTTGTAAGGGCACTCCCACTATGAAACTAGCTAAATGAATATTTCATCTGTTTATCATTGTCATTATCTAACTTACAGCTACTATTAATGTTTAGTAATTGAAATGCAATTCTAAATTGATTTGTTTCTTAGAATTGATATTATACGAATGTAAAACAGAAATTTAAGACCGTGCTCAACACATGCAATAGAATTTTTAAGGCCATTAGTAATTTAATAGCAAACAAACTTTCTATTGAAATTTAAGGTTACGTAACAAACATGACATAGAGCTCCGCATGTGTAATTGTTGTATAGCATAGCCTTGAGCAGCACTGTCTATGCTTTGGAATTCATATATATGCAGAACCTATAGTTCACAAATTTAAACTAATCCATAACAGCAATGACAGGTGATAGAAATTGTTTAATTCTCTGAGTTTTAAATTGTTACTAGTGTAAACAAATTGCACAGCACTGACTAAAGTATGCTCTATAAGGCAGTTACGAAGTGAACTGGTCATTATATAGATACTCATAAAAGATGGAAAGGAAATAGATTATCCAACACATTACATGATAATTTACTTATAAATACTTTATTAAAAAGGAATTATACCTGAATCAACGTACATGATGTAATAAATGATAAAACTTAAATGCTTGAAATCTATGCCAGGTTATTCTACAGCAAGCACATCTCTAAATAACTTTGATTGAATTAATCACATATGTTTGACTCGATCAATTGCAACCTCCAGAATAATATGCAAAGGAGCCTCTATTTTTTCATTAATGTTTGGTTCAATTTCTGCAATGAAGGTTAATCTGTCTGAGCTTCTTAGTTCACTCAGATTGGGAATGCTATACATTCCATGTTTGTTAAAAGATTATTTTAAATATTTGTTTATATGCATGTATAAGGTCTACTATTATACATTTGTTGATTTTTTTCTTCTGGCCTTATTCAATTTTTATTTTATATAGTTTAAAAGGAAGTAACAGCCTCACCACTGAATTCAACATATATATGGAGATTATACAACAAATAAATGACAAAATATACAGTCAACATTTCAATCAAATTCTTTAAGTACAAATTAATGAGATGGACACAGTATTACTCTCATTAAATGTAAATGGTTTAAATAATGCTAAGAAAAGATCTAACTTACTTAAATACCTAAAATAAATAAAGCACAAGTGTTTTTTCTACAGGAAACTCACTTTAAAGCTAATGATAATTTTACTTGGAACCAAAGTGACTTCCTAAAGCTATCTAATTCATCATATAGTAAAAAAAAACAGGGGGTATTAATACTATGAAAGAAAAATATTATTAATCCGCAAGTTTTATTTAACTATGAAGACAAAGAGGGCCTTTTATCAATAGTAATAGTAAGATATAGTAATAGAATCTGGACATTGGTGAACTTGCATTAGTTTCCGGGTATAGGTATAGGAACTATTAAAAACCACATAGAACTTATTAACAAAACATCTAAAAGTAAAGTAATTTTGGGAGGTGATTTTAACTGCATATTAGATAGCCAGGAGACTACCAACAAAAGACCTTTTCGTATCACATCTACAGGGAGAACTCTTAAAAAATGGATAGATAACTTGCAGTTATTAGACTCATTTATTCTTAAGAATGAAAGTTCATTACTATTCTCCCATAGTGACTATAGATTTAACACTCAAACAAGAATTGATAAACTATATATATATATATATATATATATATATATATATATATCTCATGATAAAAAAATGAAAATATTGCATTCTTTTATAATCCCCTGTCCCTTGTCTGACCATAACTCGCTTATTCTTAGAATTCAAATGGATTTCAAAAGATTGATAATCACCAAGAGAATTTCAGGATATGTTTACTAAATTAAGAGTTTAAGCCATGGTTAGATTTGGAAATAAAATATTTATTGGATACAAACTATACTAGTGACATAAATATAGTTATTTTATGGGATTCTCTAAAGACATATCTTTATGGCAAAATTATTTCTTGGTGTAATAATAAAGCGAAGGAATGGGAATCAGAGCTAACTAACATTCAAAAATAAATCATAGAAACTGACCTAAAGGTTTTAGAAGACCCTGTTGTAAAAAAAAAAAGGAGATTGAAAAATTAAATAAAAAATATAATGATATCTTATTGCATAAAACCAATTTGGCCTTAGAAAATTAAAATTAAATTCTTATTCAATCTCTCCCAAATATATGCAAAATTTAGCTATGAGATTAAAAAGATCTTCCAATGCAAATAATATTACAAACATAATTCATGAAGGGGATAACAAGAAAAAAATTTCAGATATACGACATTTTGGATAATTTTAAATTTTATTTCACAAAACGTTATAACAATAATGACCCACTTCATAACAATACAAACATATGTCTAGATAACTTAAATTTAAATAAAATACCAGATAGCATAAACATGAATATTCAAAAACAAATTACGATAGAAGAATTTAATGAAAAAAAATTAAAAGAGGTAAAAATAACAAAGCCCCAGGCATAGATGGAATCATTATGGAAATTTATAAACTATTCCCATCATCTGTCATAACAATACTACAAAAGGCACTAAATGAAACATATTCACAAAGCATAATTCCACCATCATGGAGATACTCATTGATTACACCTATTTTAAAGGAAAATAAAAGTCCCACTTCATGTAGCTCATATAGACCTTTTTCACTCCTTAATAATGACTACAAAATTTGTATGTCTATTATGGTCAATAGGATCAAAAAATTTCTAACTAAAGTCATTAGTAATGACCAAACAGGGTTTATTTACAACAGACACACCCATGATAACATACATAGAATCTTAACCACTATATATATTTTAAATAAAGACAAAGCTGAAGCACTAATAGTCACATTAGATACTGAAAAAGCATTTGAATCATTAAATTGGAATTACCAATTCAAAGTTTTACAAATTTATAATTTTCTACACAATTCATCACTCTAATAAAGAATATATACAGAGACAACCTGGCATATGTACAATTAGGTCCATTCACATTGGAAGCAATTAAAATTACTAAGGGTACCAAACAAGGATGCCCCATGTCTCCAATATTATTTGCCCTAGCAATTGAACTTTTTTCCTCTAAGATTTGTTGAAATCCCAAAATTAAAGGCATTAACATTTATAATAAATTTAACTCCAAAATAATGTTATTTGCTGATGATATTTTACTTACCTTGTCAAACTCAGATGAGTCTCTATGTGAATTAAACTCCATTGCTGAGAAATTTCATCAGATCTCAGGTCTAAAAATTAATGCTTATAAATCGAATCACATACTATTAAATAATAAAAATAAATTAAATACTAACATAAATCAAATACTTGGTAAACAAGTTTCCTCTTTAGATTATTTAGGGATTGTTTTATGTGAAAACCTAGAACTAACTTTATTTACAAATTACAACAATATTCTGAATACCCTAAAATTATCACTAGGAAAATGGAATAAGCTGTATTTAATCTTTGAAGATAGATTACAGTTAATCTTCTTCTTTTTTCTTTTTCCTTCAGCCTTTTCTGGTTAGGGGTCGCCACAGCAGATCATCTGCCTGCTCATGATTGGCAGTGGAGTTTTTACAGTGTCGAGTAGCCAGCCCAGTGCCCATCCTTCCACAGAAGGCATACACACACACACACACACACACACACACACACACACACACACACTCACACCTAGGGCCAATTTAAAGTGTCCAATCCACTTACTGCATGTCTTTGGGATGTGGGAGGAAACTGGAGCACCCAGAGGAAACCTACGCAACCACAGGGAGGACATACAGACTCCACACAGAAGGCACCCCAGCCGAGAATTGAACCGGAGAACCTCTTGCTGTGAGGTAACAATGCTAACCACTGCACCACCATGGCCATTCCATGCCCAAATTTATATTTCATTTATATGGAATAATATATGGAGACTTTAATTGGACAAATTTAATTTCAAGATAGATTGCAGTTAATAATAATGGTCATTCTCCCAATAGTAAACTACATTACACAAGCTATCCCTATAATTCCTAGCAAAAAAATCTTAAAAGATTTAAATAGAATCATTATAAGTTTCCTTTGGTACTCCCCAAAAAACAGAATAGTTTATCTGAACCGTATTAGGCCCTGGGAGATAGGGGGTATTAACTTTCCTGATTTAGAAACTTATATCAACGCATTCATTTTCAAAACAATAGTAAATTGGATAGATCCAAAATTTTCCTCAGCATGGAAAACATTACATACTGTTATTTTTCAAGAGGAATGTAATTTAGCAAAAAATATACAACTAAATGATCAGAATAATAAGCTCTGGTGCTTTATTTCTGTTAACTTGCAATACAACTGCACCAAACCTACTAATCTAAATTATATAAATTACATTTACAATACTTTTCGGATTTTTGTAAATAATAACGTTGATATCAAATTATGGTTCCAGTTATTAACGCCATTTAAAATTATAAAAAAAAACTTTTTCAACAACATTCCTACAGATACCCTTAACTCATGGAAGAGAAACAACTTCATATGTTGGTATCAATGTATGGAAAATCTAAAAGTCTTAGATATGAATCAATTAATTAACACATTTAATTTATCAAGCACTGACTGGCTAGCTCTCAATACACTAATATCTTATGCAAAAGATTTATGTAGAACAATAGATAATTCCTCATTTAGTTCCATGCCCAAATTTATATTTCATTTATATGGAATAATATATGGAGACTTTAATTGGACAAATTTAATTTCAAACTTATATAAAATTATCATCAACTATAAAACAAAAGCTAATCAGAAATTTTGGAATTTCATCACTAAAAATCATACATTATTGTTATCAAATGAGACCAAAAAATATATCTTATATTCTATAAAGTTAACCTCAAATATACAATGTTGGAAAATCTTTGCATGGAAGTTCATTCACAGAGCCTTTTATACTCCAAGTAAAATAGCTAAATTTAAAAACATGAATGAAACATTATGTTGAAGGTGTTCATTAAAATGTAATGCAGATTTGTCTCATATTATGTATGAATGTTCTTATATAAAGAAATGTTGGGAAGATATTGATGAATTTTGCAAGCCATTTATACTGATTCTTTTATTTTGTCAAAGTTATTAATTCTCCTGAATATATATGAAGCCACTGCAATGAAAAGGAAAGACCGGTATCTTCTTTGAACTATAATGGTAGTATCAAAAAAATGTATCACAAGGAAATGGAACTCAACTATCAGTCCAACTTTCGAGGATTTTCTAACTCTATTGAAAGAGGTAGCTTTGTTAGAAATCAAAGTTAAGGAAATGAGAATCTTTCCTAGGAAATGGACCAACAATCCTTGGGAGAAAGTTCTCTCCCTAATTGAGACACTCAAGATGGTCACAAATCAACCTACATAAGAAGAGAAGTCGCAAGGAATTATCATTTATTTGTCCAACTGTTTATTTAGTAATGTATAGCGTCTGTATATGCAATAATGATTTGTACTTCTTATATACAACTGACTTGAGGCCTATGTACATTTGTAAATAGTTACTTAACTTAAATATTTGATTTACAAAATCCATTAACTATTGTTTGCAAAAAATTATTTCAATAAAATTATTTGAACAAAAAAAAAAAGAATTAAAAGGCAAACAAATTTTTCTCATGTCTAATATTATCTACAGACTGAAATGCAAATGAAATTTGGGATAAAATGGTTATAGTTTAAAGGGGTGGGCATGAGTTCTTGTTTACATTTGAAATTGATATAATAATGCATATATAGACAAATGCAGAATACATACATACTGTGATCTATGCCTACACTACAAGGGTTCATTTATTCACACATAGAATTGTTGCACATTTGAAAAACAAAAATATCAAAAATATCCATTCTAAAGAAAGAAACCTTGTCTGGGCTGGGACATAAATAGGATAAGTTGGAGGGACAGAACACTTGATATGTACAAGCCTATATCATAAACATTAAAACTCCTGAAGATATTGACACATGTTAGCAATATTTTTCTAAATTTGGAGAAATCTTATCTAGGCTTAAAACTGGCACTTGGGCCAATAGCCTTGCTACCACAGATGAGCCTAGACATTTGCATCTACTTGAGAAGGATGAAGTACCAGAACTTCAACTTTCATAAGACTGACACCAGATTATCAACACCCAAAAATCTTGTTGGCCAGAATGTCAACCAAACAAGAACAACAAATAGGGGCAGTAGGTGTTTGCATGAGATTACAGTAAAATAAGCATTGGGGTTTTCCCTTTCATCACTGTAGTGGAAAGTTGGACTTGGTATATTTAAATAGCAGGGATTGTGTGGTTCTTTTGAGGTTCTGGTAAGTAAACCTTGTTACATTTATTCATATGGACACTTGCGTGTGTGCACACACACACACACACACACACACACAAACATATTTATCTACTGTATCTATATCTATCTATATAGCTATCTATATCTATATCTATATATATCTATATATGTGTGTGTGTGTGTGTGTGTGTGTGTGTGTGTGTGTGTGTGTGTGTGTGTGTAGCCATCTATACACACACACACACACACACACACACACACACACACACATATATATATATATGTGTGTCTCTATATATATATATATATATATATATATATATATATATATATATATATATATATATATATATATATATGGATCTACTGTATTTGGTTGAACTTCATGTGGACGAAAATGATTTCGGGCAGCCCACTTCACTGAAAGCTCATTTGGTCGAATTACATTTAGTCGAAAATGTTATTTAACCTCTGCCTCACTGCAGTGCAACCCTGGAGTGAGAATATTAAGTAAAGGGGGGTGGATGGGTACAGTCCTTCACATTGTGGGGTGGGGAAAGTGCAGCACCCCACATAATTGCAGTTTATGCACTAATATATACATGTGTATCCATTAAAAATACATCAAAACATATAATGTCAGTAAAAACTATGCCCCCCACACCCCCAGTGCAGGGGGCTGTGCCACCCACAACCCCTTAACTTTATATTCTCACTCCAGGGTTGCACTGCAGTGGGGAAGTGGCTATATTCCATTTTCGACCAAATGAAATTTGACCAAATGAGCTTTTGGTGAAGTGGACTGCCTGAAATAATTTTCGACCAAATGTAATTCGACTAAAAGCAGTAGAACCATATATATATATATATATATATATATATATATATATATATATATATATATATATATAGGGGTCTTTTCAGTTGATTGGGTTTTCATGAACTTGAAATTCATATGGTTGAGACCGTATGATCAAGGATTTGAAAACTCAAAGCTTTTGAATGGAGATTGTGGTACAGAGCACATTGGCAAATTTACCCTTTTCCTCACTGTAGGGCAATCTCTGAGTTGGTATACATAATACAAGGGGGGTTCAGGGGGCTTTCCCCCTGAAAACAATAAAAAGATAGATTTTTTTGTGTTTTTTATTTTTTTGATGTTTGAGTTTTTGGAAACTTGATCATATGGTTTCGACCATATGAATTTCGAGTTTCTGAAAGCTCGATAATCTGACATATACCATATATGATGTAAATATTGCATGTACATTGAGACAGATAATCCCCGGGATTCATGAAGCTCAGCATAAGGCCGGCGTTAGGCTTGAGCCAACCGTGCAGCGTGAAGATGGTGCAGTAACGCCAAATGCATATTAATGAAGGTGCGTTGCCACCACAGCCACGTGCATAGGAAAGGAGCGTGAATGCATAGGGCGTGTAGAAGTGCCGCACGGAGGTGTGGAAATGTCAGCTGTCGACGTGCAACCTAAAATGCTTGCATATAACAATTTGCAAGCAATAGTAATCACATCTGTCAGTGTCCGTGGATACAGAAAAGTATGCAAAGCATGCAAGACAGTACCTGCGAACACAAAATGAAGAAGCAAAGAGAAATGCACAGTAGGCAATAACGGGTCCCTATCCCGTGAACAAATGACATGGAAAACTGTGTGCCCATAGTCCAACGCAGTGTAGATAGCTATACCAAGTAGAAGCGAAACGCATCATATGTTAGCATGCCGCCAATAGGTACGTCCAGCCCAATGGTCAGGGTCACCAGCTGACCCATATTGTGAGGAAGGGTACACAGCTGAGCAAATGTGTCCATAACAAAATACACGATAAATGTACATATCTAGCGACTGTATGACTGAATTATATCCCGCAAGGCATGTAATAGTCACATACAAAAGGTATGTCCGTATTTCACATACCAAATGTGACAGGAAATACAATAAGTATGTAAACGAAACAGAAGGAGCATATAAACTGCTACAACAATAAGGCAACATGTAGGCTGAAAGGAACAGTATTATCTGTACCGTTGACTGTGGGTACGTATTGTCCAGTACATTCGGATATGTGTCCGGAATATATCCCATCCTGGACATAGGAAAAGGTGGCATCCTACCAATGATTAGAACAGTCTGCCAAAATCCGCACATCAGCGGTCCAAGCCGAACTTGTCAGGATGTGTCACAGTTGAACGGGTATTACCCAGGTATACCAACCATGAAAGTTAAGTATGAGCGTGTACCTATGTGTGTGAGGTATAGCATGTGGAAAGTCAAACATGGCAGGGTAGTCCACACAACCATACAGGTACCTGACATATGTAGGGTATGCAATATGTTACTCTGACCGTGTCATGGGCCAACAACCAAAGCAGTGATGGCTGGAGTGTCAGGAATATGTGTGTGTGGGAGGGTGGGTAATGGTATAATCCTCCAAGGCGACACTGTGTTGTATGCAGAATAGGTGAACTGGAGGTGTATGAGGGAGCAGTGGGTGAAGCAGAAAGAAACACAAAAACATGTATAAACATCTGCAATACAACCAGACAGGCCACACTGTAGAACACAATCCCACAAACATATGAATATTAAAATGTGCGATACAAATGTACAGACATGTCACCGGCACATACCCACAGATTGGTCCTGAAGGAACTGGCCATATCAAATGCAACACACCTGGATGCATAATGGACTACCCAGTATCCCCTCCACAGCACACAACCCGCTCCCATACCTGAACGTCCACCAAATCCAGCCATACTTGGCCTACTAGTTTGGTGCAGTCACATCTACACATAGTGACCACTACGCATATGTAGTAGGTAGTGTCACCCTAGGCAGTTTCAGGATTGCAAACTATGTATCCCTTGCATGTAAAACCCCCAGCACATTTTTGTAACATCAGAAGAATGTTCGGTATTTGTCTTGTTTTGCTCCTGCCAAATTTATGGGAGATCCCTCATGGGATAAGTAACCTGTGTAAATGTTAGAATGTGTATGAAGACACGATGTCCAATCCTGTAGATATTTGGACACAAGTTGGAATGTGCAGTAGTGGTGCACAAGACTGTCCAGCCCTAGATGGTCATGCAGAACCTACTACCCAGGATCAAACACCTGCCCGTGACGCACGTGTCCCGACATGAATAAGCAAGAGAATATATTGCACACATTCGCATACTGGCACATGGTATAAGGGTGATGAAGGCACTGACGTAAACAGGATACCCCCTGATCCACTGTGTGAGGGACAATTAATGTGTGTGCAGGTGTGACCTGACCAACAATGATACAATGCCAAATGTCCTGTGATTGTAGGAAATAACTATGTACCATACTGCATGTAACAGTTGCCTAAAGCGGTCACGTCAGGATAGAATAAACGTAATCCATACAAGAAACAGGCAAACAAGAAAAGTGCCAAAGGTATAAGGCTCACAGCTAGTAAACAAATGAATGTTCTAAACCTGCATTGACCGTGGCTATGTGTTGGCCCAAACAATCTGGTGTCCCCAGTAGGGTTACCAACTGTTTCACCTTGTGAGGGACAGTCCCTCTTTGGACTGTTGTGTCCTGACAAAATACATTAGAAATGTCAAATGTCCTGAGATTTTAGGCTATAATTATGTCCCATATGTTATGTAATAGTTGCATAAAATAATAATTTCCGTAACTAAAATACCTAAATGTTACAAGAAGCAGAATAAGCAACTAAACCGCTACAACAATAGGCTTTTATGTAGGCAATTAAGTAACGTTCTATCCTTTGTACTGACCGTGGGTATGTGTTGGCCTGTAAAATCTGATGTGTGTTCCGAAGATGTCCCATCTTGGCCATTTGAAAAGGTTGCAATCCTAGTCCCCAGAATACATCCCAACCTGTACATATGACAATGTCAATGCTACCAATGGTCAGAGCATTCACACAATAACTGTCCAGCCTCTTAACCACTCACAAAGCCAGTGACCTTTGGGGAAAGGTGTTGAATGAGAATGACCACTTACAACAATGAAGAGTAATAAACGCATTTAACTGCAGAAAATTAGTAGTATTACGAATCTGTCAACAAGTTCCAAATTAATAGAACTAATATGGTAGAAGTGTCCGTGATTGCCACTGAGTTGTCATAGCCTTATCCCTGTCACTGTAGAAATCAGTCCCCGAGTATCACAGACGTGCGTACACATAAGTACACCAATCAACTGTCACAGATGTTGACAGGACTATTGCATACCTGTGGTGAAGCTATAACGGATGTCCAGAATAATATTCATTGTAGCAATAAATGAATGAAATAGTCAAATGGGAAGGGAAACACGTGGTCAGAGGTGCCCAAACACCTGCACCTGTAAACACAGGTAGAATGTTAAAATCTGGACCAACTCTGTCCATGTGCTACATCTGATCTTTGAAAAGCACCAGAACAGTTCTAGTCACCAGTCAGCCAAGCCTAAACCCGGACCAGCACATGAATACCCTGACAAACAAACACACATGTGTGCGAGGGCTATAAGCGTAGAAGTTCTGAATATCCTTGGAGTGAGTAGACATGCAGCACAGGTCCAGAGCAGTAGGAAACAGGGAATGTCCTAATTGTAGTACTGCGGTTTTCCCAGCAGGAGAATGAATGCCTGCTGTGTAAGGGAAGCAGTGAGGCATATGTCAGAGTAGCTATGAACCATGGGTATACATATAAATGAGCCAGAACAATAGTGTAGTGGTTACAGCATCCACCCAACGTAAAGGCATTCCCAGTTCAAGTACGACTATAACACATATTAATTGTGTAATGAATGTCTCTGTGCTGTAAAGCCAACATTTATACATGTAAAGGTGACCGTGTTCGCATGGGTCCGTTAACCGGATTCCATCAAAGTGGTACTTTCATAAGGAATAAGGCACATGTAATCCCAAAGAAGTGCCTGTAAACATATGTAACCCTGGGTACGTAGATGCAAGTGCACCTGTGCGGGTGTACACGGCTATTAGCATAGCAGATGTATGTTGTCTTGTACAGCTGTAACTTTTATAGATAGATAGATAGATAGATAGATAGATAGATAGATAGATAGATAGATAGATAGATAGATAGATGTGTGTATAGATAAATATCCACAGACATAGCAGAAATATGCAATTATATATCTACATATTTATCTGTATATACACATATGCAGATATATATATATATATATATATATATATATATATATATATATATATATATATATATATATAGATATATACATATATATACACACATATATATATCTATATATACACATATATATCTACATATATATAAATATACATACATGTATATAGATATATATAGATATGTAAGGAACGCCGAAAGATGAAAGCAAATGTAAGGGTTGTGAAGGGAATCCAGAGCAAGTAAGGAATTATAAAGTGCTCGCAGCGTATGTCACATAAAGCTGCACAAGTATGAGTAGAGCACCGATCTACACACCAGAGGCAGGGTTATACCAGTGGCCATAACATCGTTGAAGTGCTACGTCAACATAGTAAACAGATGGGAATGTAATACATGTTGCGACCACCTACACTTGTAACCCACAAATCATTTGTAATCCATAACACCAGGAAAAGCACGTATGTGCAAATATGAAAGGATGGTGATCCTGTGAATACACAAGGCGGTACAAAATGTGTGTAAGGGCCCAATGCTCATGAGATGGCAATGTGTAAAGGTGTGTCACGGCTTCAATATCAGGTGTATAATGGCTGTTATGCATGGAAACTCAACACGGGTGTGCAGGAGAAACTATGGATATGTGATTATGGACACAGGAGTGCTAGGGTATGTTGCCCCGGGTGCAATGGAGTGGCCTGTGGAGGTCAGCTAGTACATAGGTGCGATTCCCAGATAGAGCGTCATTTGTGTGGGGACATGCGTGAATGGGTGTATCATTGTCGGACGTTGTGCATCAGGGCTGGCAGCCCGGCACGTAAAACTTATCTGCCACCCATGAGCAGAACGGAGTTCTGCTGTGACAATCCCCAAACCGGGAAAAGCAGAAAGACACAACTACATGAAGACAACAATATGTTCACGTACAGTCACAGTAACACAAACACACATCCTATCAACAGTAATAATATGAATGTGCACAGAAACAAACACAGTAGCAAGAATAATAGGCTGCAAATATGAGTAATAGGTCGAATGACACTGTACCACATCCCAGTTAGCAGCGGCACCCAGACATGAAAAATGTGCGACATCTGTCCACTGTATAATGTGCAATATACTGAGCACAAGTTCACCGGAGTGAAGTGTTGGTGTCATAATGAAGCAAAGCAGATCCACAACCTGGAAGCTGGCTCTGGAAGCCCAGAATAAAAAGTTGATGAAATGCTGATGTTCCTTCTTCCGCTGAAGCAGAAAATGAAAGGCTGCAACTTACATAAAACTTTCTTGCTTTAATAACAACAACAATCTCCTCGAGCCCTTTCGTTCAGCCTGGTGCTGAGCTTTTTCAAGATACAATAAAATCAAACTTGTTGCTCTTTATATACATAGTCAAAACTTAACCAATAATTCAATTAATAGAAGAGAAGGTCTAATTAACCCTTCAAATTACTTGCTGGTACAAAATGTGCTTGTAGACAAACCATTACTAAGCACAACTCACTGCAATGTCCAACAAAGTATATGCATAAACTCAATAATCAATTGTTGGTGTGCACGCAGATGACCATAAAAATATACAATGTTAAAAATATACAATATTAAAACTATGCAATGTTAAAACAATGTTCAAAAGCCAATACTATACACATGTTAGTATGCTAAAGATATTAAAATGTGCTGTTTATTCAGCAAAATTTTATTTCTGTATGTGAACTCTGAAAACACTGGAAAACCGAAAATTCATAATTTAGCCTTCCTTAACCTCAGGACGCTGCTGATGCTACAAGCGTCATTGAGCCCTGGTCACCTTCCCGCATCTAGTCTCAGCTGCCATAATAACTCTTTATATTCTAAAAGAGACCCCCCAGTCCCTCCCCCTTTCATCCAACCTCAGCTGTTCTAAAATGATGAAATTAATTTCCATATTGGGACAAAAAAGGGAAAGTCTGTAAAAAGCATTAGTTTCCTTTTTCTTAATTATATCATATTGATGCTCATAAATACGTCTTCTGAGGGTTCTTTCAGTCTTTCCTATGTAGAAACTTTTACATCTAGTACATAAACCTAAATAAACAATAAATTTAGCATTGCAATTATAATGGCCCCTTGGTTGATATAATAATTTTCTTGATGGTAAATATAACCTGTGTCCATTGAATATAGCTGGGCATTGCTTGCACATTCCACACTTGTATGTGCCCTTTTTTGTTATCACTACTTGCCATTGTTTTTTTCTGATTCATCTCTAGCATTTCTTTTAAAAAAGCGCTTGAGGAGATTGTTGTTTGTTATTAAAGCAAGAAAGTTTTATGTAAGTTGCAGCCTTTCATTTTCTGCTTCAGCGGAAGAAGGAACATCAGCATTTCATCAACTTTTTATTCTGGGCTTCCAGAGCCAGCTTCCAGGTTGTGGATCTGCTTTGCTTTATTGGTGCTTTTTACTTGCTCTTGGTTTTCTGTTGGTGTCATAATGACTAAGGCAATAGTATGCTGTTGAAGCAGAGATAAACCCAATACGCATGTGTAAGTGTCCATGTCCGGGAAATATAAATATATAGGTTAACAGACACACAGATGTATATATAGATAAAAAATGTATATATACATATACCAATATTAATTTACATACACATATATATTCATACGGATATATATATATATATATATATATATATATATATATATATATATATATATATATATATATATATACATACACACACAAGGATATACTACGGATATATATAGATAGATATATACGCAAACAACAGGTAGTGATATATACACATACACACAAAACAAAATATATATGTCAGTGTAGACGTACACATGTACAGAAATAGGTTACTTCACAGCAATTAGGGGTAACATATTTACAGGCTGGGCATATGTGACTGGGAGGTCCAATAAATAAATGTTGAACCCCCCACATCACCCAGCTAGGCCGGGCAGACATCCAGACAGGCAATACAGATCAATACACTGCCGCTGCCCAAAACACTGGTAGGAAAGTACCAGTGGGAGAGTTCTGCAAGGTCTACACTTTAAACAGAGATAACGGTGTCCCTTGCGGGACCCCAAAAATTCAGGGTACGTGTGACTCTGCTGACATTGATATGAGCAGGATGTAGGTGTACAAGGAACAGTAGGTTGTGCAAGTGTGATAATACATGGGTTGACAAAAGGTACGACATGTGTCCCGAGACGGGGAGAGTGGGCAATGTGTAGGGGTGTGCTTATACCCCAGCTGCGCTCGCAGTAAGTATTTTTCACGACTGCTGTAGAGGGGTGCCAGGTAGGTGGACCATGGGTATGCAATAATGGGCTTAAGTGTGCAGGTGCTGGTTGGCAGAGATGTAGTAGGCCCACCAAGTGGAAGTCATTAATATTCCTATGTGGTCATAGCATACGCCTACACCTCCCAAATCTGAAGAGCACATCTACCGGATAGTCTGTAAACCATCGGGGGAATACATAGAGACCAAATCAGTGCCGTGTACCCGATTAGCATGGACGTCCATAGTCATGTATCAAAATGTAACAAAGTCCAACTAAACACTTCCAGAACTAGTGATATTAGGTGAACAGGTGGCAGAATACAGATGACAGATGACAACATGTATGGATCATAAACAGCATGTACCTCGACAAACGTGTATGAATACATATGCTCTATGACTGTGAATGTGTCTGGTTAATAGAACCAATTGTCTAAATGTTTTCCACAGGGTGTTATGCATTGTTCCTGATACAGTGTTCATTCACACCCATTGGTATGCGTGTTCTGCTACTGACAGAAAGTGCATAAGTTACTGACCACCTTAGGTAGAGGATAGCATAATAGAAGTGGTTCAACACCCATACGCCTGCAAGGGACACACCCGTCTGGGCAGTTTTGTCCTGCAAAATGACAGTTATGGCACATGGCCTGTGAGTTTGGGAATGGAGGCAATATAGTGTGTGTAGTGATATCAGACATCAATTTGTTGTATCAGTAAACAGCTACATGTAATAGGAAACAGTATTATCAATTATATTGCTACATGAATAACCTTAACATATGCAAACCGTGGAAGTCGTCCGTATACTACTGGCTGTGGGTATGTGTTGTCTTGACACATGTGATAGCTCTACATATAGGGTCTATAGGGCCGCCACCATTGTGAATGGCCAAAGTGGAACCTGCTCTGCAGAAATGTTAGACGTACCAGGGCAGAACATACCTACAGCCATGCATAGTACAGAAATATACATATCGGAACAAATCAAAGCATAGTCTAGCAGCAGTAAGGTTGCTTATGCTACTACATATGACATATTGACATGTCAGGTATACAAGACCTGTAACAAACAACCAGTACAGGCATGTACAACATGAGAATGTCCCGTAATCAGGACAGTTGCAATGGCTAGAGTATTGTCCATACCACTCAACTGTCCCTGAATTTCAGGTATGTCCCTGAGTTTGACTGAAAGTTTAACTCTGTCCCTCTCAATCCCTCCTAAAATTAGTGGCTGTTGAAGGAAAGGTGGTGAATTACACTTACTGACTAATGACAATACGTAAGAGTTATGAACAACTGATACTTCAGAATATGTGAATTAAGTCATATGCTCTGATTCTGTCAATGTTTCAAGTTAATAGCAGTACTTTTGTAAAAGTGTCCCTGATTTATTCTTGACCTGTCCCTGATTCTGTAGAAATGTGTCCCCGATTGGTGGAGAGTTCTGGTATTGTCATATGAGATGTGCATAATGAGGGACTGTCCCATGCAAAGTGGGAAAGGTGTCACTCCTACAGTCTCCCGTCGTGCAATCTGAAAGGTGGACAACGTGCAGTAGGTATGCAGTAGCATGACTCGGCGGACAGCTACGCTAACAAACTCAGGTCACATGTCAGCATTGCAGAGTATCGGTTCCCATGTATCAGGCAGATGGGAGCAGATTGTATGAGGAACACGCATATAATATGATTATGTCACTGGACAGGCTGCCTAGTCCGTACAGTCGAACGCCTGCCATCGCAAAATGGTTACACATACCTGATACTGTAGTCATGTAGTCTGATGTAATACGCATCACAAGGGATCGCACATACCCAGCGTGAGTGACAAATGTAAGTGGAAATGTCAGTGAGCGAGTGGCTGTAAGCGTGTTTGTCTACCAGTAGTGCACTGTCAAAGAAATGTGGAGCGTAAACATGTATAAGCTGCTGTGACCAGAAGTCAACAGTGCTTAACACTGTGCAAACCCATGCACAACTGCTCCCACCTGCTGGAATGTGCCTTACCCAGTCTGTATCCAAAGGCGTCGGCCTGTCCGCAAACAAAGAACCACCCTATACACATGTTGGTAGCAGTACCCTGCACACATAGCTCATGTGAATTAGCAAAAGACCATGGCATATGTACAGACAATAGACCACACACACACCATACAGTGCAGACATCCAACAGTATAGCAATGTACTGGCAGATATGTCCGGAGCACTGGTGTATGCATGCCTGGCCATCCTGTGTTTCAGTGTGTGAGCATGCCCAGTATGACTGTTACGCATGTTGTCAACCGACATTATCGCCATACCATCATGTGTGTGAGCATGCCAAGTATGGTCAACTGTATTGCATGTGTCACATGCCCAGATAGTTAGTATTGTGTTGCTGACCCCTCCGTTCAACACAGACAGGTGTCATGCTGTGTCTGCAGGGTAGCTGATGGTCATGTGGCATTGACAGTTGCTACATGTCTGCATAGCGTGGGGGGACATCCAACTACAACCACGGTCCTACACAGCACCGCGGGTGGCACACATGACTCTTACATGTGTAGGTCTGATGGGGGGGCACAGCCAACAGTTGTACACATCTGCCGCTACCGTACTGGTAAGCCAGGTACTCCATGTCAGTGTGTGGACCTACCTAAATTCCTGGTTGGAGGGATACCAGGGTATGTCAGTTCCCAGCTTTAATTACCAGCACAGTGGTGTTGGACGTCCTAGCTTACACAACCTACATAAAGCTGCCTGGCCTGCTGTAGTCTGTGTGTGTCTTAGGGGGTTGGGGTCATTCATTGGGCATATCCATAGGCCATCATATATCAGTCATCTGTACTGGTCCACTTCTGTCCAGCTGCATGGAAAGTGTGTGGGCTGTACAGACACACATGATGGTCAGCCCATAATTTGCAGTGGGTTAGGACACCCTGTGTACTACAAGCTAGCATTGTGACCCCCGTATGTGCTACAGAGGTCATGGTGCCACTATGGATGTGTACTGTCTGCTGCCCTAACATTTGGCCACCACAGTCACTTGTATGCTCACATACATACCATAGCAATGGGTAACTACACATTCTAATACAACTGCCACTTTTTAGGTCAATAGATATACTCTGGGTGTGTTCTGGACTTGAGGATGGTGCTGGAGTGCTGCCTTTGTCGGATGAACACAGTGCACCTCCAATACATGGCCGAGCACAGGTAGTGTCATGTTTGGCATCCATTGTACTGTGTTCAGGTCAGAGAGGGGAAATCCATGGGTACCTACTGTGTCAGTGCATATGCCATGTGTTGTCTCTTTGCCAAAGGCAGGTCATACTGTGCACGGGCTTTTGCCGACTGTGCCCTGCTCAGGTAGTTCCTTCACCAAGTCACACTGTGCCTGTACAGGCCTTGGCAGTGGTGTTGGGCTGTGTGGCCCTGCCCCATGCTGTTCCTGCTGCAACTGTTACTGCAGGATAAGATTGTGTAGCATAGCAAATACCATAAAAACTTGTATGCATGTAGCTTGTGAATACTGCAGAGCTCCAACGGATGTGTCCGGATACCAGAACTGTGAACTGAGCATCCCAAACACATGCACATGTATATGTCTTGCCTGTGCATCTGCCTCAGTATGGTGTGAGGGTTCAGGTGTGTGTGCATTGCTGATGGGTGTCATCAGCCATGACACCAGTGTTTACCTAGCATCCCCCACTGGGAGATTGTAGGGGATGTCCATATTGGTATTGGTGTGCTACAGCTGTGTCAGAAGCCATATATCGGACTCATCATAGCTTCCAGGACAGACAGCACACACATTCAATCACATGCCCTTGCCATCGCATATGGCCTAGCTGTTGGAGGGTATGCCCCTGCAGTGACTGTAGGCCCTACTCCGCTCACTGGGTGGTACTACACTGTGTATGTGTGTGCAGGCTATAGCAACCAGTACCCCAGGGTAGTCATCCAGGGTAGTCATCCATGTGGTTGAACAGATGCATATTGCTGGTCCACTAATCACGTGTGTTGAGGAAATGTACATGCTCACTAGCATGTGTTGACATGGCGTCTGTGAACTGGTGCAATACTCTGGATTCAGATCCCCAGTTGTGCTGTGTGAGGTACCTGTGGCTAGTACACCTAGGCCAACACATACCATGGTATCCAGTGTGATGTGTTTCCCTCGGCCTGTTTGATGTGTCAGGTGTGGCAGGCACAGGTCAACAAGCTGCTGTAGGAGGTCTCTGTCCACCCCACAGTGCCAGCCCATGTAGCCCCTGGTAAGTCACCCTGGGTCTATAAAGTCTTATGTCACGCCAGTAAGGGTTGTTCGGCAGCATACACATCCTCACTGCCCCAGCCTCCTGCACATGTTGGTATATGTTGCCTGCTGCAGCCCGTCTCATTTGGTTGGACTGTGTCGTGAAATATCCCCGCAGGTATACAATGGTGGTGTAGAGTGCGGACAAAACCTGTGTGTATGCTGCTTGCTCGCATTACCGTACTGTTCATGTGCGGGCTGGCCATGTCATCTGCTGATTGTGCTGATCAACACCTGTTCGTGCAGCCTGTACACCCTGTCTACCCCACCACTGCTGTCATCCCTCCCAATGTCACCAGGAAGGTATAGACACACCCCTAACTTAGGTGTGCTAAGGTAGGAGCACTCCCGAGGCACATTTCTGCAATGTACGGACAGTATGCCTGACCCCCCTCCCATGCTGTCAGTTATATTCGAGACCTGCACCCGGCTGACTACACACAGACACACCAGGGACCAGCATCACACCCTGGTGATAAATGTGATACACTATAGTCAACCTCATCTGCATAGTATAGTCTTCTAATGAATAGTTATATGACCCATACCGAACCTCAAAATTTATAACCACTGCTCAGTGTCACTCAGATCTGTACACAACTGGCAACAGGAGCCTTACTATCGCAACATTCGATGACCCATGGTCTTTGCAGCAACAAAATAATCGGTATCTACACGACTACAACCTGTGGCCCTGCACACTACAGATGATGTGCATTACCACCACGCCATGACGGATATACATAGATCCCAGGTTATCACGTACAGATCATCTGGCACAAACATTCAATAGTGCTGATGTCTCCAGACATATATGTTCACATCTATGTCCACCTCTACATCTACATATGTCATACATATTATTTGTATACATAAACATATATATATATATATATATATATATATATATATATATATATATATATATATATGTACACATATATATATATATATATATATATATATATATATATATAGATATATATATATATATATATATATACACACATACACATATACATGTACACACATATGTAGATATGGCATTCATATCACAACAGTGGCCACATGACAGCAATGCATTAGACAGGAATGAAAAGGAAACTACATGTGCCACCTGCATATGTAGTGTTGTTACTATCAAGGCACGTGTGTTATGTTGCATCACATGGGTCAGACCTATTGATGAATGTATGTGTTGACAACCCAGTGTCTTGGCAGACTATGTGGGCTGTGGACACCATATAGGTCGGCAACAAAACACACTGAACACATGCCGCAGCTAGCCACCCAAAGATACCAACACATACAGTATAACTGCCAAACACACACACCTGCCATGCCTTGGAATTGAGCACCTACCTGTCTAGTCTACCACACTACAGCATTATGCAGTAACAGAACGCGCTACCGAGTTCCGGCATCACCGCACTCCCACAGGCATACATCTAGGTGGATGACAACATCCGCAAAGATGCCAATAGGGAATGTATCGGGAGTGAGTCATCTAAAAGCATTACTCTGTCCTCAGGCAGCTGCGAACACACACACACACACACACACACACACACACACACACACACACACACACACACACACACACACTTGGCAGGGTTGGGAGTCGAACATACACCTAACAACATTATCACACTACAGCATTACGCAGTTACAGAATGCTCTGTTGAGATTACCAATACACAGCACTCCCAGAGGCATACTTCTAGATGGATGACATAATCCGCAAAGGCAAAGATGCAGATAGGGAATGTATGGGGAGTGAGCCATCTAAAAGCATTTCTCTGTCCCCAGGCAGCTGGTAACACACACACACACACACACACACACACACTTATCAGGGCTGGGAGTTGAACATATACCTAACTACCTTATCACACTACAGCATTACGTAGCTACAGAACTCGTTATTGAGATTACCCATACACAGCACTCCCAGAGGCTTACTTCTAAGTGGATGACATAATCTGCAAAGGCAAAAACGCCGATAGGGAATGTATCGGGACTGAGCCATCTAAAAAGCATTACTCTGTCCCCAGGCAGCTGGTAATACACACACACAAACACACACTTGGCAGGGCTGGGAGTTGAACATACATCTAATTACCTTATCACACTACAGCATTATGCAGTTTCAGAATGCGCTATGGAGATTACTGATACACAGCACTCCCAGAGGCATACTTCTAGGTGGATGACATCATCTGCAAAGGCAAAGACGCCGATAGGGAATGTATGTGGAGTGAGCCGTCTAACAGCATTACTCTATCCCCAGGCAGCTGGAAATGCACACACACACACACTTGGCAGGGCTGGGAATCGAACATACACCTAACTACCTTATCACACTACAGCATTAAGCAGTTACAGAACATGCTATCGGGATTACTGGTACACAGCACTCCCAGAGGCATACTTCTAGGTGGATGACATCATCCGCAAAGGCAAAGACGCCGATAGGGAATGTATGTAGAGTGAGCCGTCTAAAAGCATTACTCTATCCACAGGCAGCTAGAAATGCACACACACACACTTGGCAGGGCTGGGAATCGAACATACACCTAACTACCTTATCACACTACAGCATTACGCAGTTACAGAACGCGCTATTGAGATTACTGGTACACAGCACTCCCAGAAACATACTTCTAGGTGGATGGCATCATCCGCAAAGGCAAAGACGCAGATAGGGAATGTATGTGGAGTGAGCCATCTAAAAGCATTACTCTGTCCCCAGGCAGCTGGAGACACACACACACACACACACACACACACACACACACACACACACACACACACACACATACACTTGGGAGGGCTGGGAGTCAAATATACACCTAACTACCTTATATCACTACAGCATTACGCAGTTACAGAACGCGCTATCGAGATTACTGGTATACAGCACTCCCAGAGGCATACTTCTAGGTGGATGACATCATCCGGAAAGGCAAAGACGCCAATAGGGAATGTATGTGGAGTGAGCCATCTAAAAGAATTACTCTGTCCCCAGGCCGCTGGAAACACACACACACATACACACACACACTTGACAGGGCTGGGAGTCGAACATACACCTAATTACTTTATCACACTACAGCACTGCGCAGTTACAGAACGCACTACCGAGATTACTGGAACACAGCAGTCCCAGAGGCATACTACTAGGTGGATGGCATCATCCACAAAGGTAAAGATGCCGATAGGGAATGTATAGAGAGTGAGCAGTCTAAACGCATATTACTGTCCCAAGGTACACGTAGACAAACACATGGCAGTGGTGTGAGCAGGACAGCTGCCTATCTACGGAGCACTATTACAACACTACATAGATACGAGACGCGCCACGGACAGTACCCCCTTCAAGACAGTCAACCAGTGTGTTCAGTGTAGGAATCCATCCTGACGTGGGGTATGGACATCTGTTGCCTGGATGACCATCATCGCTATACAGGATGTCAGTGGCCATGCCCATACACAGAGGAACATCACCGACACAAGGTGTCACTGGGCATGCTCACACACTTAGTATCACACGTCCATTTGGAATGTACTTTGTGTCCATCTACACAACGGCATACTGGGCATGCTCACATACTTAGTAGCGAAGGGCTGTCTTGCATGCACACGGATTCTAAACACAGAAGGGCACAGAATAGTGTTACTGTCCCCACGTACATGAAGGCCACTCACATGTACTGACCAGTACACACTCAAGAGCCATCACAGATGTCTCAGGTGCAGATCACAGAGGTAAACGCCGCATTCTACTATGTAGCTTTCAGACATCACCATGTCCTTGGACCAGCAACACACATCCATACATTACCACAACACCGTGTGACTCATGACCAGTGGACTGTACATATGTCCACAGCAACTGCACAGACTACACATGTACTGACAGGGTTCCTGCATGTGTTATGCAATGCAATGATACCACTGTACATAACCAGGTCGGCTGTACACATAACAGGGGCCCTGGGCCTTACACAGCTATAACAGATGACTGTCGCTGTACACCAAAGAACACACATGTTTGGATATGACATACATGTAATCACAGTGGATATGTGCATGGACCATACACACACACACACACACACACACACACACACACACACACACACACACACACAAAACACATATGTACATAGCATAGCTTTTGCTGTCCTCCGTGCAGACAAGTGGCTACAGCAATCACACGCATGCACATGGAAGGTAGGTCCATGGCTGTTGAATGCTAACAGTACATGAGGTAGCAATGTTGGCTGAGGAAACATTCCCTCTGTACTAGTTATCCATGACACCCATCATATCATACAACAGTCCATGTGTTATGTATGTCATCACACATGTCCACCAATTGCAATGTATACAAACATGGCTACAAAACAGGAATGTAGGACCAACAGACATGTACATGTAGTGGTGTGCATGCAGCTACCATGCATGTGCAGTAGCTGATGTATGTAATACATCTGTGCCTAACTACAACATGCAGTTGCAATGCAGCCCCATCACTGACACCTGTATATGGTGAAATACTGACAGTACGGTAGGATGTACATCAGGTATGGATGGATGTGTGTACATAACGGGGTGATCCACCTTTGCAGATGGATGTTTGCTGAGGACGGCTCACAGGTGAGTCACAAGCCATCCTACCATTACATGTGCAAACAGTACGCTATGTTACTGTTACTTGATGGTGAAGACATAAAACCTACACAGCGGTCAGGTGTTACTGACTGTACGTCACTTGACACCTGTAACATTTACATCCTCCCATGTGCATATAGCAGCACAATTGCCGAAGGTAGCGTTGGTACACATAATGCGGCCAATACTGCTGCATGTCTGTCAGACGTATCATCATATAGCAGGTGTATCATTCACAGTGCTGCCATGTGTGTTTTCTTGTGTGACCATATATGCCACATATGGTGGGGAATACATCCCAATTGTTACACACCCCTGTACACTGTTGTAGAGATCTGTACATACTGCAGTGTGGAAAGCATGACATAGGCAGGGGTGGTGTGTGTATCACACACATGTCAGCTATCTGTATGTGAATGACATTTGTGGACTCCACAGTGTGTGTGTGTGTGTGAGTGTGTGTGTGTGTGTGTGTGTGTGTGTGTGTGTGTGTGTGTGTGTGTGTGTGTGTGTGTATGTATGTATGGCTGTCTGGTGCATGGAGTGAGGGTGTATGCTACCATACAGAACAGACAGGATTTCTAACCCCTCATGGTGATGCAGTCTACTACCCTGTTGATGTCATCGGTCTCAGCCTTACTGGCTACCTGTACATGTTCATTCTCAGTGTCACGTCGTGTGGGTGCACAGTACTGTGAGGGTGATTACCACATAGGCAGGGGTCCTCACCTCAACACTATTGAGTGTGCGTTATAGTGTTGTTGACCCCATGAGTGTAGGCATGTTCCTGTAATGTGACAGGGTATTACTGCTACACAGTGAGGCCTCATGCTATCAAGTGGCCTCTAACGTTATCATCGGCCGGACCACTGTGTACAACCCCTGCATCATGTCAACATACCTGCGATGTGACCTGGTATGGATGTCACGTCTCTAGCCACTGTAGCCTATTAAACAGACCACATGCTTCTGGATCACTAGATGTGTGGACATCTGTGGTATGGTAGCCTTTCCAACAGTCAGGTTGAATCTACGTATAGCATGCTGATATTGCCATACATGCCTGTGAGTACTCCAAATGTACACATGGGAAACTGCAAATACTGCTACTTGTTGACACATGCAAGTAGACCATAAGGAGGGAACCAGGGCATCATTACCAACATGCTGTTACTGTTGTTACCAAGACACATACTGTGAACATAAAACAATGCACTCCAACTGCAAACACTGTAACGTAATGGCACATGCAATTAGACCATAAGGAGGGAAGCAGGGAATAATTACCAACATGCTGCTACTGTTCTTACCAAGACACATACTGTGAACATATAACAATGCATGATAAACCTGTACTACATGGTATATCGGGTGCATGTCAACAGTACACAACTAATGTAATATACACTTCTCTCACTATTCTGTTCACCCTGTGCATCAGACCATTTGAGCATGTCCCTGCACCGATGGTGTGGATGACAGGGATGCGGCACAGGCGTCATCATATGCACAGGGTGATAATGTTTGCCAGGGGCATAGGCTGCACCAATGGATGACATCATGTGTGTGGGTAAGGGCCGGTGAACTGATTGGACATGTGTGGTCATTATGCATGTGGGTGTTACGGTGCCCTACAGATGTTTTTGCTGTGTGCGTGTATGTGTGAACATGGTTCTGCCTTTTGTGAGGCCTACACAGAGGTATTATTAACAGCTCCAGATTGTACAGACCAGGATGTACAGCTCACTGTGTCCCGGCCACGGCCATGTGACCTGTGCCTGCCAGGGGTTGCACGGGCACTACCAGGCAGAGGTACAGATTGGCTACTGTCTGATGACACATGTCCACTGAAACCGTGTCCCTGCTGGGAATGTCCAGGGCCACATCCACGTGGCTTGCTGTGTCCTGGTGTGGACAGCGCAGCACCAGCTGCACTGCTACTGCTACCGGCACTATGGGAGCGGGCATGTGAGGTGGCATGCTCACATTGACCTGCACTAGGTGGTGTAGCTGGCCTACATCCACATGGCCTATGCCTCACTCCTACCAGATGTTCCAGCACAGACAGCTCACGCTCACGGATTGCCATGCCACGGTCAAGGATTCCGACCATGTCACCCAATCGCTTGTCCAGAACATCAGCAATCTGCGGTTGAGCATTTGCCAATGCCTGGATGTTGTCATTTAGAGTACGGATAGCAGCCCTCTGCAGCCTCTGCCCTTCTCTGTTCTGCCAGTCAGCATGTGCCTGTGCTGCCATTACAATCTCCAACATGCGTCTGGTGACACCAGCTGCTGTGCTCTGTTTTGCAGGTGCATGTCTGCCAGAGGTCCTCCTATGAGCAGCACTGGCCACATGCCTGTGTTGCACATCTGCAGTCATTACACTGAAACCATGGTGTGGAGACACACCTTCTGTAGCCACCACACATTCCTGTTCCACGCTAACAGACGCTGACTGTCCTTCGTCTATGGCCACTGGTGATAGGGTATGTGTTGGCATCAGAACTGTGTGCGGGGAGGTGGCATGCTCACATTGACCTGCACTAGGTGGTGTAGCTGGCCTACATCCATGTGGCCTATGCCTCACTCCTACCAGATGTTCCAGCACAGACAGCTCACGCTCACGGATTGCCATGCCACGGTCAAGGATTCCGACCATGTCACCCAATCGCCTGTCCAGAACATCAGCAATCTGCGGTTAAGCATTTGCCAATGCCTGGATGTTGTCATTTAGAGTACGGGTAGCAGCCCTCTGCAGCCTCTGCCCTTCTCTGTTCTGCCGGTCAGCATGTGCCTGTGCTGCCATTACAGTCTGCAACATGCGTCTGGTGACACCAGCTGCTGTACTCTGTCTTGCAGGTGCATGTCTGCCAGAGGTCCTCCTATGAGCAGCACTGGCCACATGCCTGTGTGGCACATCTGCAGTCATTACACTGACACCATGGTGTGGAGACACACCTTCTGTAGCCACCACACATTCCTGTTCCACGCTAACAGACGCTGACTGTCCTTCCTCTATGGCCACTGGTGATGGGGTATGTGTTGGCATCAGAACTGTGTGCGGGGAGGTGGCATGCTCACATTGACCTGCACTAGGTGGTGTAGCTGGCCTACATCCACGTGGCCTATGCCTCACTCCTACCAGATGTTCCAGCACAGACAGCTCACGCTCACGGATTGCCATGCCACGGTCAAGGATTCTGACCATGTCCCCCAATCGCCTGTCCAGAACATCAGCAATCTGCGGTTGAGCATTTGCCAATGCCTGGATGTTGTCATTTAGAGTATGGATAGCAGCCCTCTGCAGCCTCTGCCCTTCTCTGTTCTGCCGGTCAGCATGTGCCTGTGCTGCCATTACAGTCTGCAACATGCGTCTGGTGACACCAGCTGCTGTGCTTTGTCTTGCAGGTGCATGTCTGCCAGAGGTCCTCCTACGAGCAGCACTGGCCATATGCCTGTGTGGCACATCTGCAGTCATTACACTGACACCATGGTGTGGAGACACACCTTCTGTAGACAACACACATTCCTGTTCCATGCTAACAGATGCTGACTGTCCTTCCTCTATGGCCACTGGTGATGGGGTATGTGTTGGCATCAGAACTGTGTGCGGGGAAGAGGGGGACATAGCTGGGATGTCAACCATTGGCACAGATTCAGCCCCTGACAAACCTGCCTGTACCTCATGCATATGTTCATCACTGCTAGCATCTGTGGGGACACTAACATCAGATGGACCGCAGGAGGCTAATGCACCTACATCACCTGTGAATGCACAGAAAGACTCTACATTACAATAGACAGACAACCACACACAGATACACACACACACACACACAGACACACACACACAGACACACACACACAGACACACACAGACACACACACACAGAGACACACACAGACACACACGCAGACACAGACACACACACATACACACCATGCATGTGATTTGACAGATGGCATGCAGCATGCATGTGATACAGCAGACGGGATGCAGCTCAGACATTAATAGTGTTAGTTAGCATACCTCCCTGGGTTGCACACAACAGCAAGCAGGTGTCATATCAGTAGCCATGCAGTTCACACAATCATGGTAGTAAGCATGCATCCCTGTGATACACAATGTGGACCAGCACAGGTTAACAGTATACATGGCTGAAGTGACCTTGACATGTAATCTGCTGATGCGTGCATTAACATGCATACATGTCTGACACAATGGTGTCCTGACACATGTACATCGTTGTAATGGGTATCACATTGCAGTGTTGTCTGTATGCCCGACAGATAGAATGCATGTTTAGCAAATGTGCATGAGCATGGAAGGGTAGTGTGAGGCGTCTACACTGCTATACAATGTGAAGTACAGACACTGTGCCATTGCATGGCATCATGAGGTGTCTATATTGCTATACAGTGCATAATGCGCACACATTGCATAGCCATAACTGCGTGCAAACCCATGACATAACTGTGGATTGTGACCCACGTTGCTGAGGTGTATACACACCAAGCCATGCTGTGTCATGTGACAGGTCACGGGAAGACCTATGGATGACACCCCTGCACAACTACTACACAGTCTTAGCTGCCTGGCAACCATGTCCACACATGGCAGACTTGTTAATTCACCATGTCCCACATGACATTGTTGTACTACACACACAAGGTGCACGGCTAACGGTGATGTCCTACAGCAGCAAGGGAAATGTACAGTATCTGTTGCCTGATGTGGTGTCAGTATCTGTGTAAGCTGTACAGGTGACTACTGTCATGCTATGACACAGTCGTGATGTTCAACACATCTTATATGGTCGACTTAAGTGACACCTCCACTAGCTGTGCACAGGCTTTTAGGATGTCCAGTGTACCACATCAACTGTATAATCAGTCAACTAAGGCTATAATTGGACCATGTGTGGACAATGTGCAACAGGGTGTATACACATCACATCTACTGTGTGGCTACATGTCTCTGGCCATCCTCCATGGCCATGTGTGAACATGTGTTGGCCAAATGTTTGTGATGGCCGTCTATCTCACATGTCTGTGTTTTCCCATATGACATACACCCATAGATGTCAGATATGTCACCATCCACAGGGCTATGCAGACAACGGGTTGTATGTTTGGTATGGGGGGTATGCGTTATGGGATAGTGTGACAATATTGCAGCCAGAACACTACATGTCTTGGACATGTCAGATGGCACATCACAATGTGTGCACCCATTGCAGGGGTATATAACACAATGGTGACTCCTGTGGGCTGCCTATATCCCAGCTCACTGTGTGGTACTGTTTGTGTACCACACATGTGTTGTTCCAATGTATAGTACATATGCCTACATTGAACAACACCTCCACAGTTGTATGCACAGCTGTCCACACATGCAGCAATGACAGATACTGTGCTTTCATGTCGGTGTATCATTCCATTTGTATATATTGCACATGGGTAGCCAGTGTGAATGATGGGAGATGCGACCTGTATATCGTGACTGGACCAAACATCAAGTGTACAAGTGTTAACTGGCCACATGGTGAATAGATCTATGCTTTAACATGCCTGATACTGATGAAAGTCTCACCTGCAATGGACTGATGTCTGTGCGGCATGCCAGAGGTACCTGTATAGGGGTGATACAGCAGTTTGAACATTATCCATGTATGTATGACAGCCACAGGGTGCAGTGTGCATGTTAACACATTCACCTGTACATTAGCATATAGTATGCACATGTGTGCATACACAGGGTAGCATACTGTAGTGTGCAGCATGTGTGTAAACATAGCTTGCATATGATGTTACATTACATAATGTACAGTGACACATGCAACTAAATGGGATATAATAGTCATATGTGCAGTAGTGACTTACCAGGCAACAACAGGCTCATTGGTTGGGAGACACCCACCTCCACAATGGCAGCTAGTGTTTGTGGATGCTGTTCTGAGGGTGTCCCCAGGCTGGCCAGTAGCTCCTTGGTGGGTTTGAGTGGGGGCTAGGTTGGTGGGCCACCACCTGTTCCACCTTGTTCCCTGGCGATTGCAGTGGCACACTGTTTCGCATGTCTTATCATGTCCGTGCAGTGTCTGTGCACCTGCTGGTAGGTGCGGTTATGGCTACCCACATCATTAACCCTCCTGCGAAGGTCCTGCCACAGGTCATGATGCTGCTGGGCATGCTGTGGCACATGGCTGAACAACACCTCGTAGTTCTCATGGAGGTATGGGATGAGGACATCATCCTCCTGGCGGCTGTATGCTGGGAGGCGTGAACGAGGCATTATCTGTAAGACATAATTATGGTGACAGGTCACAGTATCACAGAAATGTACAGAGATACTGCTGCACTTACATTGTATTAAATCTAGTACATCTGCACAGTTATCTTTGCAAATCATCATGACACTGACACAACTGACATGTTTGTGTCACACACATGTAACACCCGTTATGCATTGGATATCATCACCATATATGTGTGTCACCTCATTACATTGTTCATACTCCATGTGAATGCTGTCTTGATGTGGGCATGTCTGTTTGCCTGCACTGGTGTTCTTACCTATCAGCACATGCCTGGATGTGTCCACAGTAATGCAGTTGACCTTGATGCTGTGTATATGTCACATATCAACACATACACTGCCTTAATGGACATGAGCAGTGACACTGCACACGTACACATGGAAACCTTTACATGCATGTGTTTTGCCATATACATCTACACGGCACTGTACAGCAGTTCAACATACTGCCACGGATCTCCTGTGTTGCACATGTGATAGACATGGGACAATGGCTAGCCGGACGTCATTCGCAGGGTTGGTTATCAACTATAGCATGTACTGGCAAGGTTTCCTAGCTGTATCTGACAGCCATTTTGCCACCACGAGGTGCATCAGTGCCACATTACTGATCCAGACAGTTGATAATACATCTACCATGCGGTCATCACACCATGTATGACAGAGATGACATATGCAGCTTTGATGGACAGGGTTGCATGGTATGGCGGGAGTATGTAACATGTATGGCACATCAATCGATCCAACATGTGGCGATCCTAGTAGGAGGACAGTGGCTGTCCATGACTTATGTCTTTCAGATCAGGATATGTACGTGTAGCATGTCCAACATCATAGTGTAGCATATGTCTTTAAGCAAGGTAGCCAGCATGCTGCATAGTGGAGGTGAGGATTGTGATGGCTGGTATCACCCATCCACACATGGCCAATACCACTTAAAGGTGATATGTGATCCAATATTGGTCACCCGAGTGCTGAGTATGCCTGTCCAATGATCTTCATGCTCATGGAAGGCACCCTGTCATGACATGGGTGTCTCATATGACTACCTAATAGGCCTGGAGATGTCACTAACTCAGGGAGGTGAACTGCACAGTGCCATCGCTTAGACAGTGTCCATAATATTGACCGCTGCCTAGGTGGTAGTTAATGGGTACAGGGATATTCACCTAGCGGTGACAATGCTAATATCAGCTGTCAGATTGTGCATATATTTCACACACCTCACCCACAAAGCCCATTCTGTATGTTACCAAAAACACGAAGACAAAAAACCAAACCAACCAAGTAAAAGGCTGTCCAGGGCAAACTCCAGCAGAAAATTAGTGGAAACGTTGTATTAACAGCTTACAATGAAAGGCTCAATGCTCAATAACACGAATATAAGTTTATTAACGCCACTCAGTTCACAAACGTTTTTGTCAAGATAATGACTTCATCAGATGAAGGCAGATGAATTACATCAGTTTAAATACTAAATTAATTAAGCACTTCGCCCCGATTAATTAGTACCATCACGTTAAAGGCATAAAATAAATATTTAAAATCCTCCACATTTACCATGTTATCTAAACTAATTTTAAAACGCTAAAAGCTTTCAAAATGTTTGTATACAGGTTAAAACACCAACAGTATTATATAACATGTGAATATAAGATAAAAAATATATATATTAGTAACTGCACAAGATATATCTCAAATTTTGTCAGATTTGAGTTTCAAATATGGAATGATGGACACAGAATAATTGATCCCGGGAAATCTGTAAGATTCCAACAAAATTTGCCAGTATGTTTCCCATCCTCCCATGGTCCACCCCTGGCTTCCTTAAGAACAGAATCCAAAACAAAGAAGGAAAAAATCGCTCAAGAACATGTAGTAAGGTGCTTGTATAGTGCATTGTTTGTGTCACATTTTTTCATATCATAATAATGTTCATATATTCTTCTACGGAGTTGCCTCTTGGTCTTGCCTACATAAAATGCTTGGCAGGCTTGACACACCGCCAGGTAGACAACCCCGTAGGATGAACAATTATACATTTTTCTGGAAATTATCCTCCTATTTCTACTCTCCAAATACACAAAGTCTTGGTTAAGAATGTATTTACACTGTGAACACCGTCCACACTTGTAAGTCCCTGTACGTGGACTTTCTTGGTAGGGTGGTGTATTATCCTGCTCCAAAATTCTTTTTATGTTGACACCTTTCCTATATACAGTTTTAAAAGAAACATTCTTAAATCTACCAAGGTCCGTTAATTCCTGAAAGGACTTAAATTCATTGTTTATGATTCTGCTAATGTTACCAATATTACTGCTAAAATCAGTGATATACAGTAACTGGTTCCTAAAAAGATCAATCTGAGTGTTGACCTGCAATTTGTTCAAGGAACCCACCCCTAAAATAGGCTTAAATCTGGTGGATCTCGCTTTTGACACTTCTTCCTTGACAGAATCTATCATGTTTCTGGGGTACCCCCTCTCCAGAAACATCTCAGACAACTTGTCACACTCGATGTTGAATAACAGGTCCTGTGAGGTCATGCGGGAAGCCCTAACAAACTGTCCCTTGACAATACCTCTCTTTTGGTACCCAGGGTGGGAACTGGAAAAATGCAGGTAACTGTTAGAAAAAGTCGGCTTTCTGTAAACTGTGGAAATGAACTCTGTTTTGTCCTGGGTTAACGTTACATCCAAGTAGTTAACATATGCCTCGGATGTCTTGTATGTAAACTTTAAAAAGGTCGTAGTGCTTCCAATGTAACTAATAAATTCATGAATGGCCTCCACTGGGCCAACCCAAAAAATGCAGATATCATCCAAAAACCTGGAATAGTATATCCAATTTTTTTCGTAACCACTGTTGTGGACAAATTTCTTTTCCCATACCACCATGATGATATCTGCATAGGTTGGTGCACAGTTGGCCCCCATGGAAACCCCCTTAGTTTGTTGGAAGTATTCACCTGCATAAAAGATGTAGTTGTTCTTGAGTACTAACTCCAGTAACCCTGTGATAACTCTTACGTCATTATGACAAATGCCAGGACATTCCCACAATGCCTCCTCTAACCATTCCAAGCCTATATCGGTGGGAATAGCTGAAAACAAATCAACCACATCTATTGTTAAAAACATGAGGTTTGGCCTGCACAGGTCATGAGTAATACTGCGTAGAAATTGCCAAGAGTCTTTGAGTAGATATGGTTCTCTTCCCCAAACCTGTTTGAGTTTCCAATCCAAAAACTTGGAAAGCGGGTGTATTTTGGAACCTTGTGCTGCCACAATAGGCCGAAGTGGTGGATCCTCCACACATTTATGAATTTTAGGCACACCAAAAATTGTGGGCACTTTAGGATGATTATTTTCTAAAAATGAATAGGTGTCAAATTCAATGATTTCTTCATCTAACATATCTTTTATGGTCAAGTCGATTTTTTTGTAAGACAGATGAATTTCCTTAATGGAGGAAAGAGAATACTGGTCAGTATCATACAGAATTTCCCCCATTTTACTGTCATACAGGGCCTGACTCATAAAAATTGTGCCCCCTCCCTTGTCGGGTTGCATCACTCTAATGGTGTGATTGTGTGCTAGGTCATACAGTATTTTAATTTCATCTTCGGTTAAATTATGGTCAAAATGCACGTGGGATAATTCCTTGCGTATTTCCCTTTCAATTCTGCTCTCCAGGTTGGCTAGCTGGGGATGGAGGGGTGGATTGAAAGTACTAGATTTTTTTAAAAACATACTAGGAGCCATTGGCCCATCACCAAACAAATTTTGCAGGTTGAGCTTGCGAATAAACATTTTCAAATCTAGTATAGTATTCACCAACTGGCTACTTCTGGCTGGTACAAATTTAAAACCTTTGGTAAATAAATCGAAACAGGCCTCAGTTACTGGAAAATCACTATAGTTGTAAATATGGTATCCCTTCTTGCTGCACACCTGATACCCCCCAATATTCCTAACAGAAATACCTTGATCTATTGCCATGCCTGATTCCTGCCTCTCCCTCTCCCCTGGTTCCGATTGTCCCTTCCTTGGGAAAAAATTGGGTATACAGGGTATGTGGGCCCCCCTTGTTGGTTCCGAATGCGTTCGGATCTTCTTGGTAAAAAATTCTCTTCCTCATGTTCCTCAATGTTGATAGGACCATTGTCATCCCCTAAAATGGGTGTTGGTGGTATTACCTCCTCCCTAGGTACTGTGTCATAGTTTGACTGAAAATCCCTAAAATGTGTGCCTCTAACATGTGGTGGGTTAGGGTATTGCCTGCCCTCCCTGTATTCCCTAATATCACGGTTCAACTTGTTGTACTTCCTTTTTACAATAGTATCACAATGCTTGTCTATATTTTTCCGGATGTTATAGTACTGGGCTTTATGAGTTTCAACCTGAAACAGCAAGTCGCCTGTAATATCCTCGTTACATTTAAAGATCTGTTCAGAAAGTACTTGAATCTCACTGTCATTTTTCTTAATTAAGGCCCTAATAATGTCAAAGCCACATCTGTCAAAAGCCTGCAGTAACTCCATGTGGAATACGCTACCATGTAAAACGTTATTGGGGTACTTGTGCACCCTTAAGCCCTTAGGCACAATTCTTTTCTTAATACATTCATTTAGGTAAAAATTGTCCAAAACGAGTGTCTTATACCTGTACAAAGAATCCTCTAAAAATCGCATATTGTCCTGAAAGGAATAACCATCTGTTGTGGTATTTGCAGAATAGTCCAAGGAGGTGAATGCAGGTTTAGCATAAACCCATTCAGAAAAGGAAGCCAAACCAGCCACTGCATCCTGCAACGATCCGGGTTGATGACAAGGAACAAAAGAGTCCGATAACCTCTCACGAAGTACAGCTGGAGTATCCAAAAAAGCTGCAACTTCCTGAGCGTTGGGTGCTTCCACCGACCGCTGCTGGCCTGAACCATTTCTGACTGCAACTGCGGGGGTAGCCTCAGACGATGTCCTGGAATGAGACAAAACGGCTTGCAAAACTTTGTTTTGTTGTGAAATAATGTTTTGAAGCCCCAAACCAATGGGGGTGAGCAGTTGAACCAACTGCGTGAGCTGGCCCGTAAGCTGTGAAAAATCACCGGCTGCTATGTCCGCACCGGTACCACCACCTTCAAGCATAGGAGAGCCATGAACCTGCTCCATAACTCCACCAAAAACACGAAGACAAAAAACCAAACCAACCAAGTAAAAGGCTGTCCAGGGCAAACTCCAGCAGAAAATTAGTGGAAACGTTGTATTAACAGCTTACAATGAAAGGCTCAATGCTCAATAACACGAATATAAGTTTATTAACGCCACTCAGTTCACAAACGTTTTTGTCAAGATAATGACTTCATCAGATGAAGGCAGATGAATTACATCAGTTTAAATACTAAATTAATTAAGCACTTCGCCCCGATTAATTAGTACCATCACGTTAAAGGCATAAAATAAATATTTAAAATCCTCCACATTTACCATGTTATCTAAACTAATTTTAAAACGCTAAAAGCTTTCAAAATGTTTGTATACAGGTTAAAACACCAACAGTATTATATAACATGTGAATATAAGATAAAAAATATATATATTAGTAACTGCACAAGATATATCTCAAATTTTGTCAGATTTGAGTTTCAAATATGGAATGATGGACACAGAATCATTGACCCCGGGAAATCTGTAAGATTCCAACAAAATTTGCCAGTATGTTTCCCTATGGGATAAGATGACCTCCCATGGTCCACCCCTGGCTTCCTTAAGAACAGAATCCAAAACAAAGAAGGAAAAAATCGCTCCAGAACATGTAGTAAGGTGCTTGTATAGTGCATTGTTTGTGTCACATTTTTTCATATCATAATAATGTTCATATATTCTTCTACGGAGTTGCCTCTTGGTCTTGCCTACATAAAATGCTTGGCAGGCTTGACACACCGCCAGGTAGACAACCCCGTAGGATGAACAATTATACATTTTTCTGGAAATTATCCTCCTATTTCTACTCTCCAAATACACAAAGTCTTGGTTAAGAATGTATTTACACTGTGAACACCGTCCACACTTGTAAGTCCCTGTCGTGGACTTTCTTGGTAGGGTGGTGTATTATCCTGCTCCAAAATTCTTTTTATGTTGACACCTTTCCTATATACAGTTTTAAAAGAAACATTCTTAAATCTACCAAGGTCCGTTAATTCCTGAAAGGACTTAAATTCATTGTTTATGATTCTGCTAATGTTACCAATATTACTGCTAAAATCAGTGATATACAGTAACTGGTTCCTAAAAAGATCAATCTGAGTGTTGACCTGCAATTTGTTCAAGGAACCCACCCCTAAAATAGGCTTAAATCTGGTGGATCTCGCTTTTGACACTTCTTCCTTGACAGAATCTATCATGTTTCTGGCGTACCCCCTCTCCAGAAACATCTCAGACAACTTGTCACACTCGATGTTGAATAACAGGTCCTGTGAGGTCATGCGGGAAGCCCTAACAAACTGTCCCTTGACAATACCTCTCTTTTGGTACCCAGGGTGGGAACTGGAAAAATGCAGGTAACTGTTAGAAAAAGTCGGCTTTCTGTAAACTGTGGAAATGAACCCTGTTTTGTCCTGGGTTAACGTTACATCCAAGTAGTTAACATATGCCTCGGATGTCTTGTATGTAAACTTTAAAAAGGTCGTAGTGCTTCCAATGTAACTAATAAATTCATGAATGGCCTTCACTGGGCCAACCCAAAAAATGCAGATATCATCCAAAAACCTGGAATAGTATATCCAATTTTTTTCTGTTCCATTCTGTATGTTGTCCACAACACTGAGACTGCTATTGCTCATAGGTCATGGCCATTCACATCCTTACATACACAAATGCCTCACATTTGTCTGTGTGGTATGGGCTACAATGAGGGGGTAAGGGGGGTGTACAACACATTAACCCAGTTTTACTGTAGCTGCCACTTGTGTGATATGCACATGTCACTCTGACACCTTTTGCAGTGTTGATTCTGTCAACAGGCCACTGGTAGAACATTCCTGTGACATACGAAGGTACATCTAGTATACTCAGTGTAGCTGGAACACGGTATGGGTGATGTCCTATGACCTGTCACAGGTATGCTATGCAGTGTGAAAACATCCGTACTGTCATCTACGTCTGTACTGCTAACATCTACGTTGATAAAGGTTCATGGACTTGCAGACCATACTCAGCAGGGTAATAGTGCAGTGCCTCCAATTATGACTGTCATCACCACTTGTGGGTTGATATTATCCAACACCCTATCTGTATTGCATTTTCATGCTCAGCACTTGTTCAGAACTTGTGAGCACTTCATGAGCTACTAATTAATATAGTACCCATTCCAACCCATTTCTCACAAGTCTGTCTTTACATTACCAGCTTGCTTACAGTACAACAGCTGTTGTACACACGTAACTCACATATCTTGTGAGACATGGTTGAATATACAGGCATGTCCAACTGTCATGTACCAGTGCTATTGCCTGTCTATATGATGAATATGGTGAACATGTGGCAATAGAGCAATTGTCTCATGTACACAGTCAATGCTCACCTCCCAGCATACAACACTTCAGCCTGTGGGAGATGCACATATGTAGCCATGCTGGGGGTAATGCTCTCACCAACCCAGACTGAACCTGACAGTCATGTGGGGACATGTAACATTTGCAACACACCCCACTCATTACATAGTCTCACAAGATCTCCACCACCACAGGCCACACATAGTATGAGTACAACTTTTGCAGAACCTCTCCATACTTTGTGTAGGCACCAAAGACAGCCCCCATCACCAAACACAACAACAATTACTTATAGCCCACAGACTCATGTGTGCCCATCATATTCAGTCAATAGGGTGTTATAACATACACACCACACCAGTCATAGGTGACTCTGTAGGCAGTCACACTAATGTCCCACTCAGCAGACTACACAAGGCAATAGTCGCTTACATCTAGCTGTCGGGTAACTGGTTCTGCAACATAACCTATGCACCCATGCCACACCTCAGCAGGTACAATTTGACTGTCATTCTCCATGTTAGTGTGACTGCCCTGAGATGCAACTTCCCAGACTACATGTGCAGGGACATGCAATAGCTCTCCGGTCTTGTAGCCCAGAAGGTATTGGCCAAGCCCTGGGGAGCAGTCTGCATTCATCCAGACTTGATACCACTGTACAATGACTGACTGTTTCACTTCAACAGTTGCCTATGCTTCTGCTGTCATTCCACAGGCATCCAGTATCTGTCTGCTTTGACTGACATGGTCAACAAAACACGATGCTTTGGCACAGATTACCTGCACCTGTCAGCCCTGGGAGTACAGATAACATGTAAGGCTCTTGCTGCTCCTATACTGCCTGTCTTGCACAGTTTCCAATAACATTCACCACCAGAACGGAAACAGGCAAGCAAAACATGGGGTCATGTGACTCAATGCTTGACATCGTCATCTCTGACGCATGCAGGCAAGGCACACCTTATAATGGATCACTTCAATATCTCTGCAGTGACTGGGACCTGCCTCTAGGCTCCGCAGAGCACACCTGCACTGACAGGTTATATGCAGAACACACCTGTCAGTCATGTAACTTGGACCGGAACACCCACGGCTGAGGTGTGTCTATATTCCACTATGTTCTACACACCTCCTGGCTAGTTACTTAGCACAATGCATCAGAGGTGATCCACGTGCAACTAACTGTGGCCAGAACTGCTTTACACATTGTAACATGCTACGGATTCAACAACATACCCCAAGGTTACTGGCCCTCATTTCTTGGTGTACTGGACAGTAGGGTTCAGACAGGTACTGTACTACTGATGTGAGACTGACACTACCCCACACTTAACTGGGATAGCTACTCATGTACTGACACATTAGGCCAATGCTGTCCGGGATTCATAACCTCCACTCAGCTGGATCAACCCATACACACCAACTCCAAGACCAACAATATCCTAGACATGGACACTACTAACATGTGACTGGTGTTCCACACCTGGGGTTATCCCCTCGTTGGTAGCTTCAGAACATATGCTAATCACCCTTGTTATCCACATCCCGGCATCAGACCCTTCATGGCATACACAGTACAAGATTACTACAACGCCTACTACAGACATCTTATGACAGCAGTAGTAAACGTCATGACACCCGTGCAGATGGACAATGCACATACAAATGCTGAAATATACCCCAGTGCACTTCATTAGCAGTTACATGACTGCATGGATCATGCTATTCCAAACAGAGCCATGATGGTACCCACCAGATAACGGACACCATTCCAGGGGTCCAGTTCCATGGACATAATGTACAACAAAAGGTGGAGGCTGTTGCAAAGTGGGGTACAATCACATGGGTGGGGTAGCTCACTGGTCAGCCTCAGTAGGGCTATGGGATCCCTTATCACATACTCCAAACCTAGCTACGTAAACATTACTGCGACACATTCCAGGGTATACCACAAGGCATTATGGAGGTATGTCAGTAGTCAATGGCAATACCCACATCTGCTCTGACATACGACGGTTACTCAGGAACATTACAGAACCAACTGATGTTGGCAACATGCTGGCAGATGGATTCAATGCTAACATTACACTCTCTCACTCCCTACAGGGCCATAATCCATGCAGGAACATTGCGGTGTCCCTGCAGTCACAACTACACAGTTCCAACCTGCACTCTCTAAGGCCTGGAACACTGACTCCATGTGACCGTCCAGCATCCCAGGCTGTGATTTACATATACCTCTGAACGACATGTCTCCTCACTTGGCCACCAGATTCAGTAATAGCCTTGTATCTGATATTGTGGCCCCTGAATGGCACACAGCAACAGTTATCACACTCCACACAGGTGGCGCCACAATGTACCAGAGGGACTTTTGCCCTATATGCCTGACTGGACTGTTCTGCAAGGCTATGGAGCACATCATCATGGAAGTCATTCACAGAGACATTGGTGGGCTCCAGACCTTTGATGCCACCCAGGTTGGACTTGTTAGGGCCAAACCATGGCTCCTACTCCTGGTGGACTCCTTTGATACAGTTACCAGGGTAGTTGATGACGGTAAGGGGGTCCACACAGCCTACACTGTCCTCTCATTGGCTTTCAGCATTGTTCTCCATTCTGGTATTGACAACATACACATCCACCTGCACATCGACCCCTATGTCTCAGGATGTTATGCAAAGTGGCTCACGGACAGGACCCACACAATGAGGGTAGCATACCATAGTACCTACTGTATTTCAGTTACACTTGGTGTACCACAGTCCTCAGTCGTAGGGCCCCTCATGTTCGGTATATGCTTCCCAGGCTAGCACAGAGGGACTTTCCCTGACTAGGTTTACAGACAACTGCATACAAGGCACCATGATTGATCCACCAGCTGATACAGACTCCCTCCATAAGGGTGTAACTGTGATGGATACCTGATGTCAATAACATGGCCTCAAGCTGCATGACACAAGGTGCATGAACATCCCCTTTGCATTACACCAATCACCAACTGACTATCACATAGGTGGTAGTCCCCTACATACATGTCACATTGTACGGGATCATAGTACACACGTATGTAGCACCCACTCCTTTGATAACCATATTGCCCATGTGGCGTGGATATCCTTCTACGTGGCCACCCTTATCTGTACTGGGTATGTAGCTGGAACAAAGGCACCCATTGTACCTCTGAACCCCTGATGTATACAAACATTCAAGGGTACAACACCCCGTTTAGGGTGTACCTTACAGAACAGCTACGGCTTTACATACCACAACAATAACACACCATGAGGATTATTGAGCTCCGAAGGTTGACGTATGCGGCAGAACTATGGAAACCACGACTGTACACATTTGCATACTGCATACTCAGGGGTGACTTCTGCTGAACATACAGGGCCATTGTCCACAACAATATTCATGGATATACTCCACATAAGTGACATAAGCAAAAGCCACTGAGAGCAACATGCTCATGGATATGTGCACAAACGCAACAATTAGTGGGATGTGCTTGAGGGTTACATTCCCAAACCAGACACTCATCATGCTTTGGAACATGATTCCTATGTACATCACGCAGGGACACTCAGTACCACTGTTCATGTGATACTTCACTTGGTGGATGGAAGACACACATGTACGCCAGGGGTCACTGCAGTGGCTGTACTTTTCAGAGGTGCAGGTAACACATGGCTCTGCTGTTCACAGACAGGACACTACCCTAGAGAGGTGCCGCTGGTGTAAACACTGTAGTTGGGCTTACACATAGACTTGCCAGACAACATAGTACCCCACTATGAACCTGTGAAGCTATTACATGTTCTTTGTGCATGTTTAATTGACTAGCTCTTCCATTTCGATTAGCTATCATGCTGTTACAGTGTCCCATGACTACAAGCCATATGTATCCTGTTATTGTATATTGTACATGCCAATAGACGATACCTTTGGTTTGCATGATATAACTGTTATGCTGTGTAGAATATCTGACATATCTACCTACAATACTGTACATTACACATATTTTACATATTATCCCATAATGCAAAGCATACTTGCACAGCAGGACCACCTTAGGCATGTCATTGTTGTTATATGCCCATACACATGCCTACTGTGACAGTATATCAACATATACTATCCCCTGCTATGGCACGTACTTGTTGGACATACCCTACCACTGACGGCGGGTGGTATGGAATTGTTCTGTTTAAAGCCCTCATGTAGAATCCCTTGTGGTGTCTGTGATGTTTACCTTGTGGCCCACTGCAGGACACACAAAGCATTACTATGCTCAGCAAGACATCACTACATAATACCTTTTCCCACTTTATGCATTGCGGACACTTTTAATTAATACAAAATAGGCTATACATACACTAACATACTGAGTGTTCTACATACCTTGTTAGCGTTCCGAACTTTCGTAACTATCTCTCTTACACCTTTACTGTTTAAACGGTTCTTTGGTATGAGCATATGGTTTGAATGTCTGGCAAGTCATCGTTATATAAGTCGATACCTGTAACATGTGGTTTCCTGCCGCCAATTGATGTTCCTGAGTAAATTATTACATGCACATCAGCTGTGCAGCTACTCCATTCGCCAATTACGTGGCAGCAGTGGAGTATAATTGAATTCTCCACTTGGGCATTGCCCTTTTGCCCTACCTTCGGGGAGATGGCCTGTATGTATTTTGCTGTGTGAAATTGCAACTGCTATTTGTAGAGACATGGATATTTTGGATTCATGCCCCCCCGTGGATTGTGTGTGATGGCTAGAGTATTTGGTTCTACATGTGAGTGTACCTGTCATCTCAACCATCTGATAAGGGACTATTGCAAACAAAACCTGTAACATCGCTGTCTGTTCCATTATACAACGGCTAAGATTTCACATGGCGCCTTTAAAAATGTGTCTCTCACAAGGTATGTTAACGCTTCTGCAGATGTAATTGAGTGAGTGGATGTTTGTGATGTTATTACAGTCTGTATTGCCATTGTTTCGTGTGTGGGAGATGTAGGTGGGTGTACATAGCATATACAGGTTTGTGGGGCTTGCATTTCTACATATTCCATATATATGTGTGGGCTCCTTCCCTAATTAAAGACCTATCAGTTAGTAGACTTTTGTTACAGGCATATACATTGGGCCGTTGTTAATTGGTTTCTATATAATATGCAGGTGAGGTTGATACTTCCATACCTCTGGAAATACAGTGATATGTAAAGGAATGTTACTAAATGACAGCTGTCCCATGTATTTCTGTCCCAGATATTTGCACTCATTGCAGTTATGTTGGTAACTGAACCTCTTTGGCATGGGTTGCCACCTTTTCAAATAGCCATAGTGGGACATTTGCAGGACACACATCGGTGTTTACAGGCCGACACATACCCACGGTCAGTACACAGGATAGCACATACTTTTATCCTCAGTACATAGTTATTATTGTAGGACTTTAGCTACTTATCATGTTTTGTGTAACATTTACGTTTCTTACATACAGGCATAACTATTTAATGCAACTATTACATAATATATGGGACATAATTATGTCCTACAATCTCAGACATTTGCCCTTTTTAATGTTTTATGTCAGGACACAACTGTCCAGGGAGGGGCTATCCCTCCTAATGTGGGACACGTGGTAACCGTATGCCTACGTCTAGCTATAACCACACCTACCGTAATGATCTACCTCTGAGTTAGCACTAACAAACACATGATGCAGACACACACACACACACATTACAGTCACACGGAAATGCACACGGCACCCTCAACACACACATACACAGACTACGGCAATTACAAACACAGTTGAACACAGTACCTACATGGACCGCAACACCAGCAGCGGTAATTAAATGCCCCTTAATATCGTGATAATATTACATGCGGTTCTAGTGTTCCAGTACTATGTTCTTTCGGTCTTTCAGCCTCGTGGTTACGCGTGTTGGTATGTGACACATTCCATAGTTGGCAGTATCCTATTTTATTTGTACCTCCATGGTTGTGTACATGTCGTTGACCTATCTATATATTTGCAGATATCGGTGAATCTGTATATATCAACATATATCTCTCTATCACCCTTTCTATCTGTATTATATATATAAATTTATATATATATATATATATATATATATATATATATATATATATATATATATATATATATCTACATATATCTGACAGAGAGAGTGACAGGCAGAATATACCTTTCATTGTGTACATGTCGGTGTATACTGTTTCCTGGACTCCAAATGTTCATGTTTGAAACTGTCACATTACACACCTGCCGTAGGTACATCTTGGGTAGCTTAGTGTTAGGTGATTGTGTACATGATTGCATGTTCTACTCCTGGCAGTGGTCGTTTTACCCTTCAGAGCAGGCACTATTAGTACAGGGGTGAATAATGCTGGTTTCACCTGTTCTGGACATCATTGAACGTGATCTGCGAGATATTCAGAGAAGCTTAGCCCTGTTTCACGCATATCCGTATAGTCATATTTAAATGACGCTTACCAACACTGGGCAACGCATATTCCCGCTAACATGTGCTAAACATGATCTGATGACCTGCATCTAACATGCATTATTCATGCCTTCGGGATTGCGTTACATCCCTTGCAGGAAATGGGACCAGGAACATGCACGACGGTCACTGCATTTACCACTTGGGCATCTGGGATTTGTACACGTGTTATGGTGTTTTATATGTGGACTATACTATGGCTGTTACTCCATACTGCAATCAAATGGGTATCTCAGTTAGTTTACATATGGATGAGTCCAATTAATGGTATGTCCAAGTGATGTTTGTTTAATGGATGTGCTCCAGCATTGGGTATGTATATCACAGTGAGCCACACACTATAATGTGCTACACCTTCACATGACCGTAGGTGGAGCACGCTGGGGTGACAGATACCTGTCATGGGTACACCCCATGCCTTGACACGATATCTATGATTACATTATGTGGAGCCCCTCATTAACGCACCAGGGAATCCATGCAGAGTGTGTGGGGAACAGTGATTACACACATGGATTCCACAATTGGCTCTGCTCCACTGAGCGACAGTTGGTTACTCGATATTGTGGCAACAGCAGACACTGTTTGCCTCGATTTATGAATGGCCTCTGACAATCGGGCGTGTACCTACCAATGCACCTAGGAACCTATACACACAGTACCAACATATGCTGATAGGTGCGTGTACCGTTCAGGTGTTGACATTCCTTGTTCCAATAGCTGTTGTGTGTACAATGGTTTAGGGCTGCCTATGTAGGATTCACGCAGTAGGCCACCTATACATTACAGTTTACAGGTGGTCGTGTGTGTGTGCCATCCATTTTACTGTGTGTGCAGGTGGAGAGGTGTGTCAGTCCGTAGGCGCCTACACTGTCAGAGTATGTGCTATACATTCCCTCTTTGTCAAGGCATAGGCATATTGGGCATGCCTCCGTTTGCCTACTGGGGCTGGCACAGTGTGTTCATGGTCTGAATCCCTCTGTGCCTATGATGGCCTTGGCAATTGCGGTGGGCTGTGAGGGCCTTCACCATTTTGTCCCTGCTGCAGCTGTTTCCGCAGGATCATATTATGTAGCATGGCACATACTAGGAGGATGTGGGCACTCGTGCCTGGAGAGTACTGCAAGGCTCCACCAGATATGTCCAAGCAACGGAACTGTGATTTCAGCATCCCGAACACATGCTCTATGATGATTCTGGTTTGTGTGTGTGCCTCATTATGGCATTCTTGCATGGGTGTGTGTGCATTTCTGATGGGAGTCATCATCCACGGCTCCAGTGCATAGCCAGCATCCCCCACAAGGTAGCCATGGGGGATGTCCCCCCTGACAAATACCTGATACAACTGTGAGGCATGTCAGATGTGTGAGTCATGGTAGCTTCCAGGGCTGCCAGCACACATATCCATGATAATGCCCTGGGCATTGCACACGATCTGGCAGTTGATGGAGTGGTATCCCTTGCGGTTTATGTAGCACCTATCATGCTCACTGGGTGGTGACTTGATATGTATGTGCGTGCAGTCTATCGCACCCAGTACCTCCAGGTAGTGTGCTACATGGTGGAAGTGACACATATTGCTGGCCAACTCCTCCTGAGTTTGGGGGAAGTACATATGCTCATTGGCATGTGGCAACATGGCATCCAGGAACTGGTGTAGTACCCTGGATGCTGATGCCTGTGAGATCCCCATTATATCTCAGTTGGCCTTTGAAAGGTACCTGTGGCTAGTATTCGCAAGCTTACACATACCTTCGTGTCCACTGGGATGGGTTCCCCTCTGTTTTTTCTGGATCTCAGGCATGGCCGGCACAGCTCAACTATTTGCTGTAAGATGTCCCTGTCCACCCTTTAATGCTCTACTATTTCCAGATCATGTAGCTCCTGGTAGGTTACCCTTGGTCTGAACACTCTTCTCCTCCTCCGGGGCCTGCGGTGGTTATCAGCATCATCTTCCACAACACCGTCAGTCTCTAACACATGGTGATGAATCACAGCTATGGCAGACCCCAACATGTACATTGTAAAAGTTCCCCGTATGTTTACACCTATGGTGCAGTGTTTGGGAATACACAGATGAGTGTGGGGTGCTTTCACACTTTATACGTTTGTGCTGTGAACACCGATGATGTCATAGGGTGTGTATGTATGATCATAGCTACAGGGTATCTTATGTGTTTTACGACAGGAACTACTATTGTGGTGCCTTTGGTGTTGAATTACATTTGTCTGCAGTGGAGTACCTCTTGCCCTTCCCTTTACATTTCTTCACATTTCACCTCCCATTTTCTGGCATGCATCCAACAGCCTGCTTTCATTTGTACTTTCCTAGACCTGGCTTATCTTGCGTAATGTGTTCTATTGCCAGTCTACTGCAGGTTTGCTTTGCTCTGCTATGACAGTTCTCTTTTCTTTGCAATCTGACACCTCCCCTATCCTGTTTTGCAGGTTTCTGCGAGCAGACTTGTCAGCTGCCGTTGATTGCCCGCTGTGAGTTAATAGGTGTTAATTGCTCAGTTGTGCTCCAATTAGCGTACTGGGGCATTTCCTTATTTCCTTCCCCTGACCTTCCTGTTTGAGCTATGGTGCACGGCACGTGCATCCGCTTACCGGGTTTCGGGCATGTTTTCATCCCCGTACACATGCACTTTCGGGCACCATATGTGCTCTCAGCTAAACAATGCTATACCTACCTCCCTACCCCTGTCCTACGGCTTTGCTTAGCAATGGTCAGGCCCGATTTGCATTGCTCCAATGTGCTTACAGCTATGATGGCACACCCCACTGCTGATGTCATGTATACCTCTGAGCCACTCGTCGGTGTTGTAGTGCTGCGCCGTATGGTACATCCTTAATCCGGCGAGACATTTGTGATTCACTGTTACCTGCCTCATTTGCATGGCATTGACTACTAATTCATAGTTACCGCGCCAAACACTGTCACAGACCCTTAGCAACCCTTGCAGCTTGGTTGTGGTGTACCATGCATACCATTGAGTATTATGGTGAAATCATGGTTTGTATTACATACCGATTTTATTTCATTTGTATATATTTTCTTTGTGTTCCCATTTGCGCACACATGCCCTGCGGTTGTACTTTGCTTTACTGTGGACATGACATTAAATGTTTTTTAGGTGTTGTGCATCTTTTCTTATGCCATTGGCTGTATATTTAGCCATTGGCATATGTTAACTTTGTAATACATGAGTCTGGTCCATTTTCATAGCTCTGATGTTCTGTTTGGAAAAATGTAAACCGTGTTTTTTGGTTTACATTTCTGTGGGCTTACGCTAAGCCTGCACAACTTCATGAATCGCTATGTACCTTCATTTGCATGGTGCGGCAATGCGCATGGGGTGATTAGCATACCTAAGCCGAGGGTTGCACAGATCTGGCGTACGCCGGTAGTGCATGTGGAATTGGATCGTATCTGAATAGCTCTGCAGCCACATTTGGCGGTATACTGCCTACGCTACACCTGCGCCTGGCACAAGCTTCATGAATCGTGGGGAATGTTTTTGTGAACCCTGGCAATAGCAAGAGATTTTATTTTAAAGTCTCTGCTAGCTGTGACACTAAAGATGTTATTTACCTAACACATTGTGTCACATGCTCTTCATTCTATGTGGGGAAGTGCATTCGGAAGTTTAAGGAGAGTATAAGGGAACACCTTTATTCCATTAATATCAAGTACATGTCAAATGCTCTAGCGAAACATATAGTGGAGAAGAGAGCTGAGCATATATTTAAGTTTAGCGTTTTTGACAGGGTTTTTGAAACCCTGAGAATGGGTGACATCAGGAATTGTACAGAGACTGTGGAACTTGAGTGGATTGTTAGGATGCATGTGCACAAAGTGATGGGACTAAATGAGAATGTCCCTCTTAAACCTGTATTGAAAGCACACAGATTGTTTAGGTGAATATTTTAAAAGCCTTTGTTATTTATGAATGCTTTTTATAATATGACTTGAATGTACTTGTAGCTTTAAATGAAAAAGGGTTTGTGAGTCAATTTAGTTGATGATTGGTGGGGTATGTAGTATTTTACCTGCTTCTGTTATGAATATGGTGGATCTCATGAAGCAGAGTTTTTATTTTCTGTGAAAGCGCTTATCCTTGTTTATTTGTGGAATAAACTACAACAGATTTTATCTGCCTGTGTTGTTCCTAGTACAACGATTTTGTGGACTGTGTTTATACATTTTTGGCTGTTTGTTGCACTTGGTTTACCTCTTTTGTCCATAGCTGGGTTTCTACATAATAAGAGTTTTTTCATGGATGATGTGTGCAGACAATAAAAAACAGCAACACATATGCAGAATGGGTTTTATAACATGGAACGTTAATGGACTAACCAATCTCGTCAAAAAGCACATCATTTAAGAAGACTGAACATTTGGATAATTGCATTGCAAGTAATATATTTTGATCATCATAAGAAAAGCACTTTGATAAGAAATTACTGGTCATACAAATTAGTGCTTTCTTTTGTTGAAATGAAAAGGAGTGGTGTGCCTTTGCTGATTTCTAGGAGTTATCCTTAATGTATAAAATACCATAATAGATATTAATGCCTGATATATAGTAGCGTAGGTTAGATAGGTGCAGCATGTATTACTTCCTGTAGTGTCTTCCTGTTACCAGGGACAACTGAGTAAGACTTTTGTGAAGTGATGAAGGAAATAGTACCTTTTTAGAAAACTCTGAATATATCTATAACTATATCTATCTATACCTATCTGATATATATATATATATATATATGTGTGTGTGTGTGTGTGTGTGTGTGTGTGTGTGTGTGTGTGTGTATATATATATATATATATATATATATATATATATATATATATATATATATATATATATATATATATACATATATATATTTTTTATTTTTATTGTATATATATATATATATATATATATATATATATATATATATATATATATATATATTGAGAGAGAGAGATAGATAAAGAGTGGGATAGCAGACATAATACACACACATTATTATATTTAGGTCCCCTTCAAAACATCTAAAACCCATAACATCTAATTTCATAACACTGAGACCAGAACATCTAAAACCCAAAACATCTAAAACCATTAACATCGAATTTCATAACATCTAACATTACAAATCACATGAAAATAACATGCCCTCCACATATAACAACACCAATCTACCAAACACACTTTTTACTACATTTCTGCAGGGGGGCATGGTATAGTGGGGTTAGGAAATTAATTTTTCCCACTGTAGTGCAATCTTGGAGTTGCTATATTTAATTTACGGGAGCTGTGGGAGGGCAGAGCCCCCCCACCACATAGGGGGGTGCAGGGGTTGCCCCCCTGCAGAAACCTAGTAAAAACGTGTGTTTGGTAGTTTTGTGTCATTGTATGTGGAGGGGATGTTATTTTCTTGTGATCTGTAGTGTTAGATGTTATGAAATTCGATGTTATGGGTTTTAGATGTTTTGGATTTTAGATGTTCTGGTTTCAATGTTATGAAATTAGATGTTATGGGTTTTAGATGTTTTGAAGTAGACCCATAGATGCTGGTACACGGGTGGACAATGAATAAATAAATTCCCCAAATTTAAGCAGCAATAACCTTTATTGCAGAGACCGCAGTAAAAAGTAAAAAAAATACCCAATGACCTTCATTCACATATTGGACTTAATAAATCTGAAAACTACTGTCAAATATTTAGTAAATGAAATGGCTAATTGATTGAAAGGGCCTCACTTTTCCTTAACTATTTCACCTATAAACTTCTTAATAAAAAATATTGTCCTCTCCTGCTCAATAATTATGTATCAGAAACTCAATGTACTCCTTTTTCTAGGCCTTCTTTTACATTTATCACCTCTGAAAGGTCCTTCTCTAAACTCCAGCTTGTTGGAACTATCTACAGGAACAGCAGACAACCTGAAAATATTGCTTCTTTCAAAAAGTCAATTCATTCTCACTTGCTAAGTGCCAGTGCATTTCTTTGCTCACACATTTGATATCCCTCTTTTATTATGCTCAAGATCCGCACTATGAGAAGGTGTCTGGGAAGGCCTTAATGCTACAGTAAATTTTTGCTATGTTTACACCTAATTGTTAGTTATTCTCTGTTCTATATTTTGACATGATTATTTCACTTTGTACATTGTACTGCACTTGACAGCATGGCACTATTCTGCTGCCTGTTCTCTTTGGACAGCCTACAGGTGTAAAACTGCTTACAGTGGAGTTTGACATCTCTTAATAATGTTAACTTACTTACATATTTTATATTTTTATTAACAGGTAAACTTCCTGTTCTTTTTCTGCATTTTGTATTTGTCTAGATCCTTCTTTAGATCCAAATACTGTTTTATGTGCATTTTAAGCTTATTCATTATACATTACTCCATTTGCATATTTAATTTACTTGTATTTCTTTGTAATATATATTTTTCTATATTTCACTCTGCTTGCATCATATTCTAACCTGTTTTATCTGCATGCATTTTGTTTGTATTTTGATATGGCCTGCATGGCCTAGGTGATGGCTGACAAAGATCCTTGTACCAGTTCATCTACTTATTTAACAAACATAAAATAAAATAAACAAACAGATAAATAAATAAATAAAATGATACCTGGTCTCTGTTAACAGTATCATGAACAATGATACCGGATGTGAATTAATGGGGAAAAAATGAGCATGAGATTCAAATTTGTGTAGAAGATCTAGGGATTTCACAATTTACCACATGTAAAGTTGATGCTATGAAGGTATTATACAGGAGGAGGTGCTTGATTTTTTTAACATGACAAGCAAGTGGTAATATTCTAGTCATTAATGAAATGGCAATTGAGTTATGGATTATTACAAAGGAAATCTTAATACCTCGACTTGCTTAATGTTTTAATACAATAGTCAAAATAAATAAGAGTTTCACTAATTCCAAAATAAGGACAAATCTCATCTCTGCCATTCACATACATAACTATTTTAGTGTTAAAGCCATCTTCATAAAGACCACTTTTGGTTTTCAAATCATCATAATAAATTATTAATGCTAATTGTGTTGAAAAGTTAGGAAAGTACATACCCTCGTTAGAACAAAATGACCAGTGTGGATTTGTGGAAGGAAGGCAAGCATTTCCTAGTATACTAAAAAAATGGGACACTAATGAGTACTGATCACCTGGAGCAGATGTCAAGGTTTAGGTGCAGTGAAGGCATTTGCTATGAAGAAGTGACATTTTTTGACCTGGTACTTAATGCATTTGTCTTTTCAATAGGACTAATAGAGACAATAAAGTGCCAGCATGAAGATTCCATCAGGATGGTCATTGCCATTGTTATTGTCATTCATAGTGAATAGAGGCACAAGGCAAAATGCCTTCTGTGCTATTTTGTTCACACATTTAGAGCCTTTGCTTGTGATGTTAAAGAAGTTGAGTCTGAAAGAATATATGTTAGCTGAAGAAGTCGAGAGCTTCAAGCATTGGATTTGGTATCTGGAAGAGGTGGCTAGGGAGAATGGGAGTGAGAAGTCACTGATGGCTGAAACATCCCTTGAAAAAGGAGGTGGCTTTCATTTACCTCAATGGTGAAACCAAGTGGGAAATTTTACCAAATGAGCCCACTCTGTTTAAGCACATCTCTCACTGGCATCTAGCAATTAGAAGAAACTTCATCAGACAAAAATCAGCCTTGTCCCATTCATCACTTTATAAAGTACCATAAAAAGTGATTGCATCATTAAAGAATGATACAAACCCCAAAAAGAACCAATCAGCTTCATCTAATAAATATCCTACCTCCCACCAATTGAGCATGCTCAGTTGTTATTCATTATATACTCATATAGTCAATCAAACGCAAAAGCCACCTTTTAGTATAATCAAATAAAATCTTTAAAACCAATAGTGTAACCACATTTTGCTCATATTTTCAGGGCTTTATATAAATAAGAAGCTGAAAAAATGGCTGATTTTATTTAATGAAGTTTCTTTTAATTGCTAATAAGAAACAAAAGTTGATATTTATTTGTAAAATTGCAAATGTTAAGTATTTAAAATATTTTAAACATTAAATAAATTGGTCTTCCTGGTTTGATAAAAGCGGGTCACGTTTGTGGACTGGATGTTGTGTAACGATTTGAGTTTGCCTTGGTGTTTTGGAGTTTTACATCTCTCACTGGCAGGTGAGATGAACTCATTGTGTAGAGGCATATTTCCTCCATATGAAATTGTACTGTAGCTCAGAGAATTCAATGAGAAGTACTCATAAGAGGAGAGAGTAGACCATCAACTAACATAAGCAAGGTGACCTGATCTTTACTGCCTGACACTTTAGCAGCTGGCAGAGAGCCCATTGGGATTCCTGGACAGGAACAAATGAGCTATACAGCTCTCACCTTGCTTGAGAATGCCAGCTCTAGTACCCTCAGAACAAATGAGCTTGCTGGGAGCTGTTAGGGGAGCTATCAGGCAAGGTCCTTCATGTGAAGAAAAACAAATAATAAAGATTTTAAAATTTGCTAATGAGATTTTGAATAATATATGGCTGACCCTGAAAAGATATTCATGTATTGTTTCAGATGTTGAAATGCTAAGGTTTCCTTGGCATAGGTAAGCATATTGCTTTAATGAAAGTGTTGTAAGGAACTCCATAAAGACAGTGTTTTTATTTTCGGGATCAAGGAGTAACAGCTCACTGCCAAAATATCAGTTAAGTAGAGACTAGAATAAAGAAGTTGTGTTAAAAATTAGGATGGGTTAGAGATAGAAGATTGTAAACAGAGGTTTATTTACTTGTTATTGAGGTAAATCTATACAGTGCAAATTACATGCACAACAGCACATACCATGGACTGAATCTCTTCATTCTTGAATTGGTCATTTACTTTTTTTTACTGTTGTGAGGGAGATTGTAATAATCTGGGAAAATGCTGCTATTGTTCCTAAGGAAAACATATACAAAGTGAACTGCCAGGATTTGAGCTGCATCTAATTTAAAAATGTATAAATCAATTACATAAAAAAATAAAAAAGTTGTGTTGCACTTACCTTAGTAAAATATACAATGTGGAAGAAAATGTGTAAAATGGTATTAACTGTATTTGCTTTTGTGAAAATGTGATACCGTTTAACATTTGAACTGTGCTCAATGAATCTGTGCACTATGATACAATAAGCTATTTGAAAATGCTTGCTATGGCATACAATGATTTTGGCTTCATAATGAAAGTCCAAAGGCACTAACATTGATTCAAAAAGCATGTATAAGTCAACTGAAATCACATGACTAGGAGTCCAAATTGCAAAATCACAAAAAACACCTTTTTCATCTAGATAGATACAGATATAGATATAGATATAGATATAGATATAGATATACTTCAGCTTCAAGATCATACTATCTTCAAGAAAAGGAGAAGTCTCCAAGACAGTGTAGTCTCATTCTTCCTAGCACTGGCAAAAGTGAACAGTATTTGGAGCATTAATCACTAGTATAGTGATTTTTAAGCCTGGTCCATATATAGGCAGTTGCTTGTGGGGACACTTCCCCCTATAAATATGATTTTATGTAAACAAAGACAAACTTAAGTCACAGGAAATCTTGTTTACAGGACCGATATATCAAATGATTGAATGCAATACAAAAAAGGTAAGAAGTTGCTGTTTTGCTTGCTGGAAGATTCTCTGACAGAACTCAAACTGTATTAAACTTCCAGTATGAACAGTGAAAAATCTACTTAATAAAATCACAGTATTTTTATCCTGACCGTTTTCAATTCAATTGCTAGAGAGAATCATAAATGACATGAGGCAGCCTTCTTTTGGGCCCATACCGTTTATAAAGGCATCTCCTCTAGACTGAAATAAGTCTAAATTCCTTGTACTCATACATCATCCAAAGCATTTTGACTTGCATTTATCTAAACATATCACTCCAGACACCTCAGAAGTTATTAAGTGAAATGATCAGAAGCATCAAAAATCTTTGTAATCATTATAGATTAGTAGCTCTTGCTAACTATGTACACTTTTTTTGCAGACTCCTCCATAGGGATCTGTGCATTGCCTTTTGAGTCATGAAAGACATTACCCTACTTGATCTTGTATTCCTTCACACAACAAATTGTTCCTCAAATACTAAATTAAAGAAAGTAAACCTTCATCAACACAAAAATAAGACACATTGGTGTGATAGAATCATACCCTAACATATCCTCCACTTCTACAACCAACATCTTACTACCACCACATGTCAGACAGAATAGTACCGCCATCATCTTAAATAAGCCAAAGCTGTAATACACTGCTGCCACACAAGGACTGGCCCCCACAAAACAGGATACGGAAAAATGAAAATTTTTAAAACTTAAAAAAAAAAAAAAAAAAGCTGAATGTAGTCTTTGACAGGTTTTAAAACAGTTCTTGCCTGAAAGGCTGAACTAAATATTTAGCTGGTGTTAAAGCCATATGTGGTTCCTCCTGCTCTTCTATTGAGACTGCTAACCACTGTTAATAATCAGCTTTGAGACGACAACTTAACAGCAGTGAAGAGTGTTTAACTGATGGTGATGTCAGCCAACTACTTAACAAGCCTGTTGTTTCTCCAGTTTTGGAGTACAAGTGTATCAACCCTTGCACTACATATAAGTTATAAATTGCCATTACATTCTTTTCACTCTAAATGTTGTATAGCAGTGTCAGTGATGCAACAGGTAGCACACTCACCTTTAGTGCAGAATGTTGTGGGTTCTATTTCCACAACAGGTGTCCTTTGAATGAGATGTTAACCTGAGACCCCAGTCAGAGAAGGATTGCCATAATGGTTCATATCTTTACCTCACAGATAGAAGGTGCAAAGTTTTATTCTTTGGGCATATATTTGGCATAATGATTAAGGTTGTCATCTCAGAGAAACAAGGTACAAGGTTTGATTATGACCTGAGGCTATTGGCTTGGCTTAAAATGACCCTTCAGTGCGGTTAGCCTAGTATTCACCTACAAAAGTAGCTTCCTAAGCTGGTGATGACTCAGGTGGATGTAAAGGATCCCACAGCACTTATAGAATGGGGGGAGAGTATCAATGCTCAGGCCAAATTTTCCTTACTAGTGTAAATACCACCTTGAGTCTATTGTGAAAAACCTGTTCAAAAAAGAATAAATAAAATATAGAAATGTACCTTGTAATATAAGAAAAAATTATTCAGTTATTATGCCTCCTTAAACTTTTTGTTTAGTTCATTCAGAGTTGCTCAGCACTCTAAAAATTGTAATCAAGGCGAAATAATTATGATAAACTTATTCTGCTTGAGTTACTAAGATTTTTACAGGCATTAATAGTGAACCTTAAGAAGACACCATTAATTAGAACTCCATGGTAGGCTCCTAGATTTTCTCCTCAATAGTTTTGATGACTATTACTCATGTAATGCTAAAATAACTGAAATTTTAAAAACAGTATTTAAAAAAAATGTGCTTTATAGCTTTGACATGACTTGTGTTGTACTTCTGCAGTATGTTTTGCTGATAGAAATTGAGAGCATGCCAAAAGCAAAAATTTTTGCTTGACCTTTATTTAACCTCACTACAAATTTTAATAACTGCGGGCTTTTTCAAGGAACCAGTTGGAATTGGAGACATAAGTCATTTCAAATGCCAAACAGATGGTATTCATTAAAACCTCACATTAAGCATCCTTACTTTTCCATCATGTATGATAATTTGTACTTCTATAACAGACGTAAACTGAATTATTGATGTGTTGATTCAAGACCATCTCTTGAGCTAGATGATATGAATCATCAGCTGAATTTGAACCATCTAGGTAAATTTATTTATTTATTTATTTTTTATTTCTTTTATTTCCAGTTTGATGACCGAGATGTCCACTGGGTTCAGAGAGCCCGTTTTCAGTGGAGGCCCGGGGAGAAAAGCTCCATGTTACAAAGTTTAGATACAGATACAATATAGAAAAGAAGAACAATTTACAATTATGTTTTAAATAAGAAGGGGAGTGGTGGGACTCGAACCATGAATGTGTCCTCTTTGTCCATACGCTCTACCATTACGCTATTGCACTTTGGTAATAAAATACCTTGCTCTACAACATGTAATAGGTAATGGGCAAGTACATATAAAGGCAGAGATAGGGTGATCTCACATTGACAAACAACCCCCCCCCCACACACACACACACACAAAGATTCACAGACCGATCATTCTATCTATCTATCTATCTGTCTATCGATCTATCTATCTATCTAATATCTATATATTTTTTATTTTAAGTGAATGGCATATATTCCACCCACACTCACTTCATTAATATTAGCTATGAATATTTTTAATCATATTAACAAAGAGTTTTTACAATTTTCATGTATTTTTGATAGTTACAAACTGTTTACTTTGTGTTTTTAAAGCTTGAATTTACAAGTTAGAAAATGTTGGTCACCAGTTTGAAATTAAAAACCTATTAAACTGAATAGATAGATAAATAGATAGACAGATAGATAGATAGATAGATAGATAGATAGATAGATAGATAGATAGATAGATGGATGGATCATTTTACTTACACAAATATACATTAAATATCTGATCTTTCTTTTGTCAGAGTCTTAGAAGTAATTTTATTGGGAATAAAAACACTAAATGAAAATATTGAATTTTTAACTTACCAGCATTTCTGAGTTGTTTGTTTTGAATAATGGAAAGGATAACAAGTGCGTTTCCAAATATGTCCATGAGTGTTGTGAAGATCATTACACTGGCTTGAAAGAGAGTCTCAGCTTTTGTTGGGTAAGTAAGCAGTTTTGTGTGATTAGTATCTCCTTCCCAGCAGTGAGAACAGTTCTCAATCATCGCAGCATTTGATGAAAAATGTTCTGATTGAACTCTTGCTCTGGTTCAATAACATAGCCCTTAAATAAGGCAATTTTTGCGTAATGCAAAATCTTGAACTGTCTGCTAACACCTGCTGAGTATATTTTCCTCAAACATCCAATTATATAAATATATACAGACATTAATGCGCCATCTATAAATAAGTTATTCTGTTTTTCATAGGCTAGGATATTGCTGGGAGAGTAAGTCAATTTGTCTTTAATAAGTTAGAATATTGTCAACAGAAACAAAACCTCCAGTTAATTTAATAGGTTCTAAATTATAAGATAATGCTGAAAAAAACAAATATAAAAGCTACACAGTAGGATAAAGAAACATCATTAATTGCATTACTGGGACATATTGCTTCCCATTATGAAAATTAGTATCAGCTTTTACACTTCATCATTTTAGCAAATCCTTGTAGCTTTCACAGCATTTTCCAGTATGAAAATCACAGCATGCATTATTACTCTTTTCATATAGATACTGCTGCTGCTCTGCAAATGTCTAGGAGTACCAGGAATGTGACATTGCCATCATTTTGTTTTTAGTTTTGAACCCCATATTTATAGGCAATAAGCAGTTTCAAAACATTTAAGGGCAGTGCTTCTTTAACAAGTGAAACACTTGGGATTCCACTAATGTAGTTACATCATATTTTTGGCATTAAACACCTTTTTCTTCTTCTTGGCTGAGAAGTGAAAACAATGCATTTATTTCATCCCCAAGTCATTTTTAAAGATATATACTGCTAAAATACATTCAGTTAATTCCAGCTTCCAACAGAAAATTATTGGAGATGAATGCAAACTATAAATGTTTGCAGAAATTTGAAGCAAATTATGTAGTGGATGTTTTGTTCATTCAGCATGTGCACAACTTTGAAGACATAATTCACAAACTACTGTGCGCTCAGTCAAGCTATGTGAACATTTTGGTGTTTTCTATAGTGTAGTAAGTTATATGACTATAAACAATCATCCCAAAAAAAACAGTGACATAAAGAAATCAACAGCATAACAACCAATATTTTGAATTGTAAAGCATTTGATGGTTACTGAAATTTGTCAGGAATAAGTGATCTGAAGATATCACATGTACTTAACAGTAATTGCACAAATCCTGCACTACTTTAATACACAGTAATATATTTTATTTATTTATTTAGTTACTTATCTATTCATACATTCATTCTTCTCCCTATTTTGCAATTTTGTCTTCCAGCTGTATAGGGTTCCAATTTTAGTGGATGGGCAGGATTGCTGTCTAGTTAAGTTACTTACTTTGCATCCCCCAGGAGGGAAATCTAAAGTAAGGAATTCAAATCAGGAATGCAGAATAAACGTGTTAACATCTTATGGTCTAAGCTACACTGTTAGTTAAAATTGGGGTGGGTTGCCGTGTTTGGCATGGGTGTTTGGTGCAAGCCCTCTCTCCCTTCTCTCTTTTTAGAGAGAGAGAGAGAGAGAGAGATAGTGACAGATGTTTGCTTAAGGTGGGAATGGAGCAAGAGATGTTCTTATTTCATTAACCCTGATTCTGTTCCCACCTTTTGGCTGTCAGGTTATCACATGTTTGGGGTGAACAGTGGTGGGCTACTCCACGGCGTGAATGTATTATAAATTAAAGTGAGTAGTTTGTTTAACACTGCTTGTAGTGGTGGAGTGCATAGTGAGTGTTTCCATGCTGCTAAGGAACTGCTATCTTTAATAAGTTAAGTGCTCATAGTATTATTGATGTTAAGTTCAAATGGTTATTTGCTGTACAATGTATAAAGGTATGTGGAATTTCAATAAACTGGTTGCACTAGCATATCTGATGTCATTTTTTGAGTTGGGCAGCAGTTATGGACAAAAGTATAATATTTGTGTGCAGCAAACATAAAGACAAAGAATATTTTTCATTGACATCACTAGCTGTTATGTGCATTACTGAGGACATAGTGTCACACATACACATACACACTCACACATGCACACAAGATTTTAACACAGAGGAAATTATTAAAACATTCACAATGGTTAATCAAATAACAGCAATGAAGAACAAAACACATAGATTTATTTATAAAGATAATAAATGACACAGAAAACATCCTTCCTTCAAAATGGCATACACAGCTAACAGTATTAACATCCTGAGAAAGAAAGCTGCACAGGAATAAAATCTTTATCCCTATTTCATTTCCTGTATTAAATTCGATTTGCAACTAACTATTCTTGAAGCAGCATATAACATATTCTACAATACATTGGTGTATAAACTCTTTTCCTAGCTTTTGTGAATGATCAGTGAGTCAGGCTTCAGTCAGAAGTAGGTCCATCTCTTAGGAGTTCAGGCTCCAGTGTTGACAGTGTGAGCTCCTCACTTTCTAGCTCTGGGAATTGCTAGTTTTAAAAGTATAACTAACTAAACAGATGAGCTCGCTTTTATTTCGTTTAACACACCGCCAAGGTAAGGGATTTTTTTACATCCACCTTAGAGGACCTCCACTAAAGCAAAGGTCAAGTCAAATACTTTTTGGTCATCTACTTCTGCTGAGCTCAATGCATCCAATATGACAGGATATGCAACACATGCTCCTTGTCTCAGTAATGAACTATCAGAACCAACAGTTCTACTGCCGTTGGCTTGCCAGTCTCAGAGACATGTATCTTATCTCTTCAGTTGACCAGCTAAGCTATCAATGTATTCCTTTCAATTTACAATACAAGTACAAGTGTAGTAGATAAAAAACTTTTATAAAAGAGGTTGCAGACTATAATGAAGGTATCAGTCAATTGACACAAGCCCTATCACATGACTAGATGTAATGCAGCACCAAGTTACCTTCCTAATGAACTTTACTCAAACATCCTGCAAAACTCATAGTACTAAACTACCACCTTGGTCCCCATAAAAAAAAAAAACTAGTTATTGCTTCAATCTATATCCCTTCTGGGAACAACTTAGCAATCCTAGAGATGATCCTATCCTGGTTTTCCCACAGCATACCATACGAAACCCTCATCTTGGATGATGTTAACTTAGACTGGTCCAAACTGAAACAGACTCTCCCCAATTTAGTATTAATCGACATGGTTTTCAACAGCTTATATCATCTCCAACTCGTTACCACAAAAACCCACAGTCTAGCGCTATAATTGACTGGATACTCAGCAATTCCCCTCAACAATACCTCAACTGTACAACACACCCAGACCAACTTACTGACCACCTACCCATGTCTGTCCTTCATGTCACCCCCCCAACTTCCCAAATCCCACATCTATAGAGACTGCTGCAAACTCTCTAATTTCAATCTTGTCTAATTTAACTCTATTTTATCTTCCATATAGACTGGTCCATCCTCAAACAAATCACACTAAATGATGCCATAAATAGATTTAATAATATTTTCCTAGACACCCTAAACTCACTGGCCCCCTCTAGAAAGATCAGACTAAAATCCAAGTATGCTCCCTGGCTCTCCAAAGAAACAAAGTCCCTTATGCTAGAAAGAGACAAAGCTTGGAAAGCTTGGATAAAAACTAAGGACTTTCCCCTACTTCATAACTATAGACATCTGAGAAATCTTGTCTAAAAGCATACCAACAATGACAAAACGTCTTATTATAACACTGCCCAGCTTAATAACAAAGCCAACCCTCAAACATTCTGGGCCTCCATTAACAATATTCTTTCCTCTGGGTCCCCTGCAAACCCCTCCCCTTACCCTAACTCATCTCCTCTTGAAGCAGCTACTCTACTCAATAAACACTTCATTGATACTATTCAAACACTCATGCCTCCCACCTGCAATTCTACTCCTCTGCCAAACCCTCCCAAACCATCCAACAACCCACCTTTTTTTTTTGCACCCTGTTTCCACTTCCTACATCCGATCACTTCTCCTAAAACTCAAACCTTACTCTCTCTCTCCACAGATCACCTACCTACTTCTTTCCTTAAACTTGCTGCTGATTCTATTGCCTTTACAGTATCCATACTTATTAACAGATCTCTACAGGAGGCTACTGTCCCTATACCATGGAAATCATTTTACACTATTCCATTGCATAAAGGTGGAAACTCAACTGACCCCTCTATCTACAGACCTATAGCCATATTATCCTCCTCCTCTAAGATTATTGAAAAATGCCTCCACTCTCAACTACTCAACTATCTCCTTGAACACAACCTTCTCACTCCCACCCAGCATGGCTTTCATCCTAAACACAGCACAACTACTGCCCTCTTATCCTTCACTCATACCATTGCTGAAGCCCTTGATAATAGCAAACTGATATCTTATCTCTTCCTTGATTTATCTAAAGCTTTTGATACAGTCTCCCACCCTCTCCTACTATCCAAACTTGCTAACCTCAATATGAGTTCCTCCTCCCTTGCCTGGTTCTCTAGTTACTTATCCTTCAGGCAACAATCATTAAAATGGCTCTCCTCTTCCTCTCTTTTCCTACCTGTCCCAGCAGGGGTCCCACAAGGCTCCATCCTAGGGCCCCTTTGATTTAATATCTTCATCAATGATCTTCATACAGCTTGCAATACATCTTCCCTCATCCAATATGCAGATGATTCTACACTGATTACTACCTCTAATAACATCTCTGTACTCCATGATCTCACACAGCAGGTCTTCCTAGCTACAGAACACTGGTTATCTACCAATCTTGTCATCCTTAACCCTAAAAAGACCAAACTCTTACTATTTCTCCCTCAGTCTCTAGCAAACCACAAATCCTCCTTTGCCATTACATCCTCAAATAACACTACTGTTCAACCAGAATCCCACACTAAACTCCTAGGAGTCATAATCGATGATGAACTCAAATTTAACTTGCACATTCTGGAATGTATAAAAAAGACAAACCCAAAGCTTGGTTTACTATATCACCAAAAGAAATTCTTAACTACTAATTCCAAACTCACCCTTGCTCAAGCTCTCCTCCCCTCCCTTCTCTATGCTGACCCTGTGCTAACCCATATTCAAACTACCACCTTAAACAAACTCCAGAAAACTTATCATAAGATAGCTTGATTTATCACTAACTCTCCCTATAATACTCATCACTGCCTACCCCTAAACTCTCTCAACTGGCTTGAATTCCCACATTTATTGTTGCTAGTCCAACTGCAAATGTTACATACTATAGTATATAAACCTCTAGCATGTCCTGCTCTCTCTTCCTTCATCACCAAGTACTCTCCAGCCCGTACCCTCAGGACTTCAAATTAGCAACTATTACAAACATACTATCCCAAAAAAGCAGTGGGTAAACTCCTTTACAAGTACTCTGTGGCCCAAGCTTGGAACAAACTTCCTAGAGACATTTGTAGTAATGTACATCCATCTCACTTCAAGGAGAAACTTAAACTCCATTTACTCAACTCCAGAACTTGCCCCTCTCAAGCCCCAACTTAACTCCTCCTCCTTCATCTATTTCTTTCTATATAAGTTTTCTTCCCCTTAGTATATGCTTACTTGTACAATGTTGTCTAACCACATCTGTTGAATGCTTTTCATATTGTACATATGTATATACTTAGCTACTCTACATAATTAGAATTAGTGCATTCCCTTGACTTAAGTATTTTTTTTCTGTAATATCTCCGTATGTTTGTTAATACTTATGGCATTGTAAAACTGTTTTTGCATTTATTTTTAAACTGTATTTTTTCTCAGAGCTTTTCCCCTCGGGTTTCCACTGAAAATGGGCCACAAACTCAGCTGGACTAACCCTGCAAGAAATTCGAAATAGAACAACTGAGACAGCACATACAGTACAAGTAAGCTCCTCAGATATAGTCTCAACTAGCCAGAAAGTATAGGAGGAATGTGAAACTGATAATTCTATGGGTAATACAAGAGTAGTCTGACAATAACCATTCTTCCTCACTAGAAAGAATTATTAACAAATGCATGTATACTATTAGTGGATTTCTAAAGTTAATTATAATTCACAGGAGTCCCAAACAGAGCCCTTGGCCAGTTCTCTTATTTATCATCCACTGCCTACTATAACCCGAGCGCAGCTGCTTAACTTAAGTAAACCCATCTCTAGACAAGAAATTCTGACAGTTATTAAAGGACAAGTGAAGCTCTGTGGAGTGATGGGTTACCATTAGAAGTCTACAAGTTATCTCCTTCCCTACCTTTTATCTTCCGTTTAATGCTTCTACTACAGTGGTCTTTGGAGCCACTGTTTGTCCTTCTAGAAAACAATCTGTCCTTCTCCCAGTGCTAAAAGCAGGCAAAGACCTATCTTTACCCTTTAACTATAGACCAATATCCCTTCTTAACATGGACAGTAAAATTTACCTGGGTATAAGGGGAGCACATATTTCCCCCATGTTTCCTTTCCTAGTATATCCAGACCAGGTGAGTTTTACATAGGCCAGGAATGCTTGGCATCACAACTTAAGAGTCACACAGTGGCTTAAAATATGTAATTTATCAAAAATTTACCAAGGGTTCTATGCTCAGTCAATACCAAAAAGCATTCACCAATCTTAATGGCCCTATCTATTTAAAATGTTAGCTGCTTTCCCCAATCCCACAATTCTTTATTAATGTAATCTCAGCCATTATCTAAGCTTGTAAGCAGCTGTTTGCATTAGACCATATTTATCAAGCCACTAGAAATTATCAAAGGTGTTCAGCAAGACTGTCCCCTCAACTCACTGCTGTTTACAATGATAAATGTGCCTCTTGTGATAATCCTTGGTGGGACCATATGCACAAAAGGGAATTGAAAAATGTGTAGCTCTTCACAAACTGGGAAAGCGGTATATGAAAATAATCATTTCACTTTGTTTTAACAGAGCCACAACTTATTCTACTGCTTAGTTAGGATACTCTAACTAGATGACATTGTGAATTAGGCTATAGATTTATTGCTGAAAAGTCTGTATTTTGTACTTATAATATTACCTTGCCTCTTGGAAAATGTAATCTGTTTAACTTTTTTTGTAATCCTTCTTATCTTAAGTATCTTCTTATTCTGTTAACACCTTCCTATTATTTAAGATAGTCTTGTATACCAAGGTCACGTAGTTTCCTGTCTGCAGCCCTATACATGATCCTATGGAAGTGGGGCAATGTGATCTTAAATGTTTATGGTTTTCTCTCTCTTAACTAGGGGCTCTATAAAGGCTCATTATGTCTGTCAGTCAAATTGAGCATACACCACCCTAATCTTTTGTTATTATATGAAGCTGCTATGCTTAGGATATTAAATTAGGATATTAGACAGCCTTTTCAGTAAGGATGAACCACTACCTGGGACCATTTCAATTGTAAGTCATGTCACTCTCAGTTTTATGCATTACAGGCCAGTAAGCCTGAGGTCATATTGAGTACCAAATTCCACTAATGTGCCCTATTGCTATGGGCTAAAGCCCAAAAGCCCCTACCACTGGATTCTCAAAATATTGCAATACATTCTATAGAATTATTTGCTTTGTTTTTAATATTCTTGATTGCACTAGTATACTGAGGATTATTACATTTCCCTTAGGCACTCCATAAACAGTTTATATTGCCATGGCACTCACTTGCATGGCATCATTGGTGGGAGAAAGGTTTAAATTTTACTTTTCAGTTATACTTAGGGCCTATAATAAGAGCTTTCCGTGGACTTGTAATAGACCAAAGCCTCATTGCACATGATACTTTTCAGAACTGTCAACTTTCATCTCTAGTTTAGTTAATTATTAAACATCAGTAAATTGAGCAAGTCATAAGTTCAGCTTTTATGCAAGCATATGTCAACAAATTTAAATAGCCTGATTATATAGGGAATAATTTCTCTACAGGTATTGCCATTTTAAACACTTTTTAATTTAATAAGCATCTAGCTTGGCAGCAAGTCTACTACCTTAAGCAAAGAGGCATGGAGAATTCAACACTCAAGCCATTGCTTTCCCAGATAAATGGAGGATATTCGCCTGGAAATCTTTTCATGGACTGTTCCTACACCAAGCTGTAATGCCTACCTGGTTGCCTAGATATGTACTAATATATTGGAGGTGCCACTCTAATCTATATAAACAGGCTGAGGATATACAGTATGGCTCTACCCATTTTTATGACAAGTTTTGGAATAGTTTTGTGTAGGGTACAGGAGCTACCTACTCTATGGTAGCAGATAGAGCAGATTTAATTAATTATAGAATATCTCTCCAAGTTTAGAATTGTACTGCCCCTCTATATTTCATTTAATGGCCCTGGCTGAAATTAACACTATTAAAAGGTATTGAAAGGGTGACATGCCTCCATCTATAATTCAATGCAGGCAAAGTTCTTTCACAACATATAGAGGTGTACTTCCAATAGCCATGAGAAAGGGGAAATAATACATTTATTATAACAAATGGTCTCCCTGGTTAAATAGATGACAGAGACTTTCAGACAGGCAGTGTTAATGATGACTATCAGCAGGTCCATCTAATCCATCTGTTCAAATTCTCCCCAAGTGAGCTTTGATTTTCATTTTTATTTTTTTCATTTTGTTTTCCATTTTTTTGCTTTTATTTTACTCAAGTCAAGTTTTTAGTGTTAATATTACTTTTTTCTATCACTCTTTTTAACATTTTCTATTCTACTTTTATTTTAATTTGACAATATGTACTAATCCACAACCAAAGTTTCATTTTCTCTTACATGTATGTAAGTATGTATGTATTTATTTGTTTGTTTGTTTGACTTTTGATTGTGAAGGCTGCCAGCGTACGTAGATAGAATTTTGTAGATAATTCTGTCATTTGTAAATATTAATATAAGCCACAGGGTTGTTTTCTTAAATGTAAGAAACTTGTGTTAAATGTTAAACTTGAAAAATGTAACAACAGTGCACTCTGCTGGAAGAAAGCTGATAAGTCAAGCATTGTATGACTGATATCAAACTCAGAGCCATGATGTCTGGACCAGCAGATTATTTCTATTGTTTTGAGACCAGAGTTAATTGCTTGATTTTGCATATATAATGTTACATATGTAATGTCTGCTGTGGTTTCCTGGCCAGGTGCAAGATCAAAGATATGTTAAACTCTGAGTTTCTGTTAGCCTGGGAACAAGAGAAGAATGATGAAATCTAAACTGAGTCAGCAGTGATGCATTATCAATTTAAAAGACTGTCTCAGAGAAAGAGAGAGAGAGAGAGAGAGAGAGAGAGAGAGGCAGCATTTTTGATTTTGTCTAAAGCTGACAACAACTCACCAGTACTCTGCTTTTGCTCTATATGCAAGTTTATTTAGAACTGTGATTGCACTTAGGCAAATATAGAAAATAATAGGTTTAGTCTACCTGTTTTCTATATTTATGTCAGAACTATTCTACAGTATTATTTTAAGCATTTTTCTGTGACACCTGAACTCTTGACTAGCACTGTGTAGTAAGAAGGATTATCTTGTGTTTTTATTATTTATTATTAAATATTTTAAGCCTTTCAACTTTGGCTGTTTTGTGTGGAGATGATTTAAGCTCTAGAGTACATTGCATTTATATAGTGATACTGTACAAAGCCACTCCAATAAGCCTTAAAAGTTCTGATCACACTTACTAACTGGATAATAATATTGCACAGTAATAATTGGACACCCTTTGGTAAGGGCCTTTTTAGTAGCTGATATTAGGGTTCTGGTGGCATTGGATTACTATCTTATAGCCTGGGCAGAAAGGACATACCTAGTGAACCTGTGCCAGCTTTCCCCAGGAGTGTCTGTGTGTTTGTATATAAATAAAATGTCAAAGTGCGTGTGTCATCTACTTGGGCAGGGACACGAAGCACTGGTTGGACAGAGAGGGTGCTGGAGTTTTTGGCTTGACTACTCAGCTGAGATCTGAACCCTATAGCTGTGCCAGTGGGGAGTCTTACTTGGGATCTACAGAGAAAGGGAGAAATCAGCCCCAGACTGACGGTGATCTCTGTGTGCTCTTAAGAGAAATTGTACTTTACTGTGTGTATACTTGTTATCCTTCCTAATGTGGACGCTCCTTACTGGAGTTAGTATTAAGGATTGAGGCTCCTTGATTACTGAGCCAGTGCACAGGCATCACATTTATGATCAGGAATGTCCAACTGAGCATAAGCCATTTTTCAATGGAAGCCTGGAGAGAAAGGCACCAACACAGAATATATTAAAATATACAAAAAATAAACTAGTATAGGCAATACAGTCATTTAAAAACAATCAGTCTAAATAACATAAGTAGATATATTATACAGACTAACAGTACAATTTGACTATACTATTCTACATTTATATATTAATTTTTTATTTGCTTTATTCATTAGCTGTATGTCATAATTTTGCAAATTAGTGACATATGATTGTTTTACATTTAACAGCTGTGTAGTATTAAATGATGTTTAACTCATAACTGGTTTCCTTTTCACCACTGTATTTGCATATGTTTGGTTGAAAACTAAAATAAAGTTACACAAAAAAATAAATAAGAAGAATAAAATGTGCTAAGTGTCCCTAGAAGAACAAGTAAAATAACAAAAACACTTCGCTAATCTGAAACACCATAGATACTTTAGCATAAACCTCCTTTAATCAACACTTCCATCAGTAAGACATCAGAAATAATAAAAAACAAAAACAAACAACATGCTTAAATACTCATACTTAATTGAACTCTAATAAAAATCACCAATTTAATCACCCAATGCAAGTGATAAAATTTGAATCAGCAAAGACATCTTAAAAGCTATTACAAAATGTTCCATAAAATGTTTGCATTACTACAACCTTATTTGTTCACATATACCCTACTTTTTTAAAAAAACATTTGATATTTATTACATCATTTAAACCAGTTTTAAGCTTGATTTGCATATGGCCTCTCTTTGCTCCAAATAATTCTTAAAATCTCCCCCTCTCCTGGGTTCAAAAAAATGTTATTTTCAATTTTGGAACAGGGTAAAATGAGTTTGAGAGGGGGGAAATTTTAAGAATTATTTGGAGCAAAAAGAGGCCAGATGGCAAATCAAGCTTAACTCAGACAAAAAATGGGTTTAAAAGATATAATAAATATCAAATGTTTTTTTTTTAAAAAAAAACATAGGGTATAGGTGAACAAATAAGGTTATAGTAATGTAAACATTTTTGGAACATTTTGTAATAACTTTTAAGATGTATCTGTTGATTCAAATTGTATTACTTGTATTGGGTGATATAATATATAATTGGGTGATTCTTATTAGAGTTCAATTAAGTGCGAGTATTTAAGCATGTTGTTTGTTCTTGTTTTTCATTATTTCTGATGTCATCTTGCTGACAAAAGCATTGATTAAAGGACGTTTAAGCTAAAGTATTTGTGGTGTTTCAGATTAGCAAAGTGTTTTTGTTATTTTACAAAAAAATAAACAAATAAATAAACAGGTTCTGCTCTCTATGGTTACTAGTGCTTCATCCGTTGATACTGATTAAATACTGTATGTCATGATTTGTTATTTTCTGTCCTAGAGTTCACCTCAGACAACAGTGCAGGTGTCCTTTCTTATGATTTGGCTATAGTCATCTGACAGAAGTCTCATTTCAAATCTGAAAAAAATAGGTTTTGTGAACACTCACATATTCACACATGCATGTTGGCACACACATACACACACACACACACACACACACACACACACACACACACACACACACACACACACACACACACACACACGCATGGGTCTATATCATATAATCGAATGTTGAAAATGTCAAATGCTCTAAAGAGTGAAAATGCTGGGACACGAACTCCTTATTGTGGGGGGCTGTGCCCCTCACCCCACCCCCACTAAATATATATTCCAACTCTGAGATTGCACTAAAGTGAGGAAAGGGCAAATATTCGATCTTCACTATACTGCAATCTCAATAAAAGAACTTCAAGTTCCGGCATTTTCACTCATTAGAAGATTCAACATTTTCAACATTTGAACATATGATATACACGCACACACACACTGATGGAAGTCTCATTTCAAAATGTAAAAAGTTGGTTTAGTGAACACATTCACATACACACACACACGCACACACACACACACAGGTGCGCATATGCGAGTGCTCAAGCACCTAGACAACTAATGAAATACTCCATGAAGAGCAGTGTAACTATGTCAGAAAAGGTGAAAACTATTGCAGATAAGCATGGTTTGAGCAATATGAGTCCTTATCTGCTGGAGTGTGTAGTATCACAGAGGATGTACAAATTATACTGAACAACATAGGCATAGTTCACATTGTAGGTCAAAGAAAAAATAATATTTTTACAGAAATTATCTTTCTTGACATTTTTACATGTTTTCTATCTTTTCCCTTTCACATACCAGTTTAAATACCTCAAAACTTAAATATACTTTTTAATATCATTGATTAACTTATCACTGACTTGGCTGTCATCTATACCACACCACTACCCTATTTACAGGTGAAAAGACACTAAAAGATGTACACCTTCTAAAACTGATTTGGGGGGGGGGGGTGCTGCATTTATTACCCAGCACCTAACGAATGGGCATCACTCCAAAACTCTGATGCATAAATATAGTAACTGAATTTGCAGTTACTCACAGCAAATGGTTGTGAGTTGAGGGAACCCCTTTACTTCAAGTTAGTATAACTGTGAAGAAAGTAATTGCTTCTGCATTATGTGTTGAGAAAGCCCCTCTTCATGCAAAAATCCCTTTTAAAAACATCAGATCTTTTCTAGTGTGTCCAACAGTAACTCAATGCTTGGGATAGGGTGAATGCCAAAATAGTCAGTGGTAATTACATTTCCTTAATCTTAAACTAGATCCAAAACCTTTCTCTTATTCTAAATGTTATTTTGGAGAACAAATGCCTTGCATGTCCTTTGTATCAATTTATAACTGATGTGATGATCTTCCATATTTTTTTTTCCATATTAATTTCTGTATTCAAAATCTATGTCCTCATAATTTACATTCCCCAATAAGACATATTCCATTTTGTGCCTAAAAAGTTTCACATGGCTTCCCTACAGTTGACTGAAGTGAAACTCCCTGAGCTTTATTTGCTTACAGGAAAAAAATATTGAGGGTCAGAATTTCAATCTCTGTTTTTAATTGGAAATCACTGACAGTGCAATTTCTAGATATGTGCCAAGAATGAAAAACTTCTTTTGGGAAATTCCTCCCTTCTTCAAGTTGGCATGACTGTGGAGTTGGTATATATATATATATATATATATATATATATATATATATATATATATATATATATATAAATATATATACACATTTGGGAGTAAGTGGTGTAAGGGGACTTGCCACCTCTGCAAAAAACTCTGCATTTTGGTCAATAATTGTTGGTATTTTAGACTGTTGGCTTAGTAGAAGTTGATGATTCATAGTAGAACTGTTTTGCAAATCATTGATATGTGAATGTTCAAAATGTAGTGTTCAGTTGTTTCTTGCCTTTGCATACAGTTTGGTCTAAAATACAGTAAACTATGTTAGAGTAATTTAAACATGGGGAAATATACTGTCTTGAGGTCAAGTAAGAAAGTTATGATTTTAAAAGAAGGCACATGTGCTTTCTTAATCTGACTACAAATATGGAAGAACAACAGCCTTCAATGCCAGTCTTATTTCTTATTCCCAGTGTAAAAAAACATACCCCCGGATTCAATAAACTCCATGTAGAAATAGAGTTATTCCTACATGGAATGAATGGTGTCCATCACCACACCCCCCTATCGGCAGCACGCCTTGCATATTAATGAAGGCACCTTACTAGGACTGAACCGTGTACATGGATACTGAATGAGTGCAGGGGCATGTTACAGTAGTGTTCGCAGATCTGCAACATGCCCCCTGTACTGTCAAAGTGCCGTATGGCACTTTACAACAGAAAACAGTACCTGCGGACACTAAACTAATAAATGGGAAGAGAATGCAATGCAGGGGGTGAGTGACAGGTACTACAGCACACCCCCTGCATTTTGAAAGTGCTGTACGGCTCTTTATAATAGAAAACAGTGCCCGCAGACACTGAAACTGTGAATGTGAAGTGAATGCAATGCAGCAGGTGTGTGACCGATACTGTAATGCATCCCCTGTATTGTGAAAATGTCATATGGCACTTTACAATAAATAAAAGTGTCCGCGGACACATACCTCTCAACCTCTTAGAGCAAGAAGTCTGGAATAAGCCAGTTTTTAAAAGTTGGACAAAAGCCCAAAAATAGGGACAAGTTTTAAATTTTCCCCATACAAACCTAGAAAGCTGATAGAATGACAGGTTTTGCATTAGCATGAAATTTCTGTTGAGTATATCACCTGAAACTCAAGTTCCTGTCATGACTTACTAACTGCAGTCTATAATGGATTATTTTTTTTTTTATTTTTATTTCATTAAAGTGTAAGCATAGCTGTACAGGTTTGTGTGACTTGGCGTTTTGCTCAGCGATGCTTATATGTATGAAGAAGTTATATAGAAATGTATGGTTAA